>NC_142673.1:22881112-22961112 GCF_964200805.1 Pocillopora damicornis | reverse complement strand
ATTCTATCGCACATACTTAAGTAATGGAGGACTTTTTCCCTGATTACATCGACTTACCTAGGCACGAAGGTTGTTCAGAGGATTCGAGAAAGTTGTGCAAAGCTGTAGCGCATTATTTCATATAACCACACCTATCGCAGAACGAATAACCACACCTATCGCAGAACGAGAGCGCGGTTACTACTTAAAATAATCCCTGAAAAAAGGATATAAAAATTTGAGCGTTTCTCAACCTGTTAAAAGGATATATGTAAATATCAGAAATATTTCTTTGCGATAAGTGTTTCGAGGAACACAGTAAGGCTGAAAGTGCTGTTACTCCTTAGCTAACGATTATTGTAATGAATAGAACTGTGAGAAAATCAATGAAATGTACGCACATTAAGTAATCTAATGTTATAGATGTGCTCGGGGTGTACTATTAATACACTGAATTTAGATATTTATTTTTCTATCCCAAGTTCCATACAATATTACAAATTGGAACTTCTACCATACATAGTGACATCATTAGTCTTCACTCTGATGCATTTAATTTTACCCTAAGAATAAATGCAAACAAACTAATCGGTTATTTATCTGGCTGCAGTCTCGATCAAACATGGAAACAGTACAAGACTAAAGACGCACTGTGACCGAATGAAATATTTTTGTTTTCTAAAGTCTAATGAAAAAAGAATCACAAGATTAACAGTAGCTTATTGCGATGGATGCCCCGTCGGTTAACATATCCGTGTACATACAGTTAACATCAAACGATGCTTAAAACCTCAGCATAGCCTTGCCTTCCCCTTTCTTCATCGCTGTGCGCAATGACGTCGGTCTCCTTTCCAAACTACAGTAATTCTCTGCTCTGGTTCGCGTCACGGCGAGGGTGATCAAGCCGCTTTAAATGGTTAGGAGGAAGGTCTGCAAGTAAGTGAAGGTCTATCAGATTTCTCAAAGTGATCTTGCACTAAAAAAAATGTTATCGGTTCTCAATTTTGCTTTACGTCGTAGGCATCACAAATTACCAGCAATATAAATTATTCTTTCCCCTGACCTCATTCAGGTGGTCATGTCCGAGACTTAATCATTATCAAGTTTAGATTTCCTCTATTGTTATTGTAAGAGGGCTTTAGGAAGATCTCAATTGAAACTTCTCCGGCACATAATTATTTCGCAAACTATCATTTCTTAAAGTACCATATCCTTCAATACCATTTCCTAAAGTACCATCTCCTTCAATACCATTTCCTAAAGTACCATTTCCTAAAGTACCATTTCCTAAAGTACCATTTCTTAAAGCATCATTTGCTAAAGTACCATTTCTCACGTAACTTTTTCTAAAGTACCATTTCGCACAGAATTATTTTCCGAAGTACCATTCCGGAAAAAGATGAATTTTTCACAGCGATGAAAACATGATGTCGGACAGAAGAGTATATTCCTTCAAAAGCAGATGCGGTAGGTTTTTATTTTTAGAATGAGGCACTTGTCAGCAAAATTGCCATCAACTGGGTCCAATATGTGAAAAAAAAGGGCCACCACTCAAAACGTTTTCAGCACTTGATCACGACAAATACGATTTGAGCGCAAATTTACTGTTCATATGATGATTAACTGTTCTTTATAATGCTTTTAAAATTGAATGGCGTTGTTATTAGGAATACGATATAGACAACTTATCAATGGAACGATATGAAGAGACAGTTATCAATTCTTTGTGGGTTCACATAATATCAGTAGCATGCTATTTCCCTTTTACACTAATAACAGCTATAATGCTTACTAGTGGATTAACCTTATCACTTTACAAGGTACAAGTCTTGACAGTTGCCTTCAACAACTTTAATTCCTTTCTAAATCCAATACTTTACTGTTGGAAGATCAAAGACATTCAAAACGTAGCAAAGGAAACTATAACACAGTTTTGTGCTCTTTTGTACGCTTAATAGGACTGCGGAAAAAATGAGTAGAAAGTGAGAAACTAAATTCCACATGCTTAGTAGGTCAATGTCCTCGTTGCCGTCGCCGTCGTAATTTGCTTAAGGTCTCCATTTTGTGACGCGACCTTCCGAGATTCGCCTAAAATGTAGAGCTTCAAAGGCGGCATTTTGGCGGAATTCAGATATTATCGATTTTCTCGAAAATAAATCGATATTCAGCCAAACGAAGCATGCAGTGGTTTGTTTTTCTCTAAGGCCTGCCTAACTTTGAAATATGAGCAAAATTGATTTTTTCAGCTGTTGCCACCAATTGTTTCACCATTGGTAACATTCACTCTTATGAAAAAACACTAGTTGAAAATACACGTATCATGTTTTGATCACATTATGACCACTTAGCAAATTAAGATTTCGTAAAAGTACAACGGCGCAAAGTACGATTTCGTAATAAACTAAGTCACAAAATACCATTTCCCAAAGTTTAATCGCAATGTGCCATTTTGCAAAGTGTCATTTCACAAAGTACCATTTCGTACAATTTTAATTTAGGAAAGTGTTACTTCGCGAAGTACCATTTTGCAGAGTACCATTTCTCAAAGTAATATTTCGTTAAGTATCATTTCGTTTCTCTCAATAAGTGCCATACGTGGTCTTTTTTTGGTTGGACATAGCACATTGCAACGTGCCACAAAACACACGAGCGTGGATTCGAAAGAAGAATATTACAGAATTTAAAATGTAAATTAAAATGGCCACTTGGTACACTTGTCCTCTCGCCAGGTCCTTAAGCTAAGCACCTTTCAGTTGTCTTTATCTCTTCCGTGGACTTTTGTTAGAAACTGAAATAAATTGAAACTGTTCCATTTGATAGCGCATTTAAATGAAAATAACCTCACCAATCAACTCTCTATAAAGTGACAATACTTGGAGTGATTGTAATGTTGGAGAACTGAAGAACCAAAGACATCACTTTTCTCGTTGAGCTTAAACATCACTTTCTGAAAACATCCGACCTTTGCCTTGACTCGTGTTGTTGAGAAGAAATTATGAATTTCCTCGGATTGACAAACCGATCGGTGTTTTGCTACGGGCATTATGGCAATAAATATCATCTCCCTACCTTAGCAATATTTTGTACGGTCATGTATGGTTTTCTTTCTGTAGCGACTACTCTGGCAAACATTTTGATTCTGGTCACCCTTCGCAGAGAAAACAGTCTTAATCCTCCATCCAAACTGTTGCTTTTTAATCTCACAATCACTGACCTTTGCGCTGGCTTTATCTCACAATCAGTATCAATTGCTCTCACTCGGACAGGAATAAGCCAAAGCACCTTTGAAGAATGTCGACTGCTGGAATACGTAGCATTTCTGTTAAGTACAATTTTCTCCGGTGTATCTTTGTCGACGATAACCGTCATTTCTGTGGATCGACTCATGGCTCTCTTGTTAGGAATACGATATAGACAAGTTATCACCATAAAGCGAGTTCGTATTGTCGTCTTTTTACTGTGGGTCCAAAGCGCTTTGATGGGAGCCGTTTCGTTGTGGAGCATCAGGGCATTCGCAATTGCGAGCGGTGTAACGACCACGTTGATGATAACAATCTCGACCTACTCTTACACAAGAACCTTTCACTATTTTCGATGTCGGCGAAAGGCCGTGCAAGATCATGAGTGCCCAGGAGCAGGTGCCAAGCTGATGATGGCGCGATACAAAAAGACAGTCATCAATTCGCTGTGGGTTCACTTAACGTTAATGTCATGCTATCTTCCCAAAAGGACGTAAAGACAGCAGAGTGGCAATAATTCTTAATAAAGAAATGAAGATGACATAAGAATGTCGAAACATGTCTTGCAAACTAAAAGTTGTGGTCTCTTTATTAAGAATCATGCTATCTTCCTTTTACATTAGTCACGGTCATAACGCTTATTCGTGGATTAAACTTAACACTATTTGTGGCACAAGTCTTCGCGATTATTTTAGTCAACCTTAATTCCTTGCTAAATCCCATTCTTTACTGTTGGAAGATCAAAGAAATTCAAAGAGCCGTTAAGGAAACGTTAAGACAGTTTTGCACTTGTTTTGTCGCTTGAAAGGACTACGGATAAAAAAGAAAAGAAAACGCTTATGAATAAAGTTTTTGTGATTACGCATCGTAACCAAATAACAGATTCGCTGATAGTGACAATATCATGATTTTTGTCGCTCTGGTAACTACCCAACATTACAATACAAGATTTTAACTGCCTCATAAACGACGACGATGATGATAAATATCTAGACGAACGTAGCACGAGCTTTAAAAGTGTTAACATGCTAAACAAACATGGCGGCTCGATACGATCGCACGATTGTTACCCGAAAAGGTGTGTTAAAAACAGTTTAACACAATAAAGTTTTTATGTGATGGAATGTAGCGTTTCCAGCAACTGCACCCATAATATTCATAGGCCTTCTACGCCTGAAAAAGAAGTCAACCGAAAAGAAACACCGTGGGAAAGATTGCCAATAGGCGACAGATTCGAAAGTCAACGGATGCTTAGATATACATCTTGGCGAAGTTCTATTCCATAACGTAATGTTTTGCGACAAAGAAATTAGGGATCTTTTGAGTAAGATTTATCGCATTTCCTTCAGTGGAATTTACTAAGATTTGCGTGGAGCCTTCGCTTAATAACGAAAGTCATTTTGATAATATTTACTACAGCAAACGATAGTCCGAACCTTACTCATTGCCTTTTGATGGCTTTTATTGACCATGAAAGGCGAAAACATGCATATTTTCTAGAAAAACATTACGCTGGCGCGCGCGGCAACATTGAGCAAAAACCCTAAGGAGCCTCCTTAAGAGATAGTTGATGGTTTTGTAATGAGCTTTTAGGCCCAGTCTTACAAACACTAAGCGATGCCCTGTTTTACTGACTGATGGTGATGTGAATCATTGGCTAAATATTGATCAGTGTGAGTCGGTATCAAGAAAAGGGAATGGTGTTATCTTTCTCGTCTCAGTGCACCGTGCGGTCCATAACTTCTTGTTTTTAACAGATATCCGCCCACATTTGTACGAAAGATCCCAACGACAAAAAGATCAACAAAATATGAAGAGCTCGCGCAAGATTTCAAATTTACAGTGGTTCTGCCCTAAATTAAAGGTGTCTCAGAGGTTCTTCACCGCTGCTAACAACAACAAGGGCTGCACACAGTCTCTAGATCTGACACGCGCGATATCGATGTTCAAGTCACTCTAAAGGGTTTCCATAAGAGATAAACCCATTTAATCTGTTTTCTCTTTCAAGGTATCAACGACATATCGATAGAAATAAGCAGCAACGAAAGCCACCTGACAAGTGCAACAATGCTTTATTATTAATTATTGACAGGGTGTGAAATTGCGCCCAATACAGGCGCCAATACGCATAAATTTTTCACTTCGCGACTAAATCCTGAGAATAAGCCGCCAAATTGGCGACTAGAATGCTTCAACATAACCTTACCTAGAGATATAGTGAATTAAAAAGGTTTGTAAGGATAAATCCGCAGCAAACCTCCTCTATAAGTTTGTTTCCAAAACGCAGCAGACGCATCTCGATCGATAACTAGACACCATCTTGGATTTAGGTGAGCTTGAACGTTGTACATCATCCATCCTAGAGTCCACTTTGTAGCACGTTAAAGATCTTTTTCCTAACTTAATTTTGAAGTGTCTATCTAGAACGCTGACAGCGCAAAAAAAAGTTTTGATCAATTTACATAGAAATGATAACGACAAATGGATCTTATAACATTATAAACGACGGCAAAAAATAGCTCCAGAAGATTAACTTCTACCAATCAACATCAGAGCCAATAGTGTCGCGACGAATTGGCAGTCAAAGTCTCAAAAATTAATTTCAAATGTCACACAGGGTGAAGTACAATTCGTAATTAGCAAATGTTTTTGATCAGAAGGGGAACTGAAGGTTGATAAAGAATATCGGCGCAGAGTAAATGAACGCCTCCTGGCAAGCGCAATACTGCTTAACAGCAGGCGATTAATAACAACGATCACTTCGCATAAAAATAATGATGACAAAACGTTAAAAAAATTTCTAAAGATGTTAAAAATTTCTGCCGAGAACTTCGACCAATCAACATCAAAGCCAACTATATCTTGACGAATTGACAGCCGAAGTCTCATAAATGAATTTTAAATAACGCTCTAGATAAGGTATGATTCGTAACCAGAAAACGTTTTTGATCAGAAGAGAAACAGACTGAAGGTCGATAAAGAAGTCGACGCTGTAGAAATGAACGACACCCACACTTTGGGAAACCAAGGTAAACCGCTACCTTTGGAGGCAAAGATCGCTTTAGCGACGTGGTTGGGTGTCGCAGGGTTACTGACAATAGTTGGAAATGGAATTGTCCTGTGGTTGATTTTCAGAAAAAGATCTCTAAGAACAATTTCCAACCTGTTCCTGACCTCGTTAGCCGCTGCAGACTTTTTAGTGGGACTTGTTATAGACCCAGTCTGGATTGTCATACGATTTTTGGGTTATCACTCTAATAAAACCTACATTGAAACCTTCGGTAGGAGTATAGATTATCTATGGATCCACACTACTGTAGCAACAACATTTAACTTATGCTGTGTTAGCCTGGACAGGTATGTAGCCATCATTCATCCTCTGCGCTACCACGATTTTCTCACCAACAGAAGATGTTATTTACTGATAGCTAGTGTATGGTTTATGTCCCTTGTCTTACCCTGCTCAAGGTTCATGGTTCAGGATATAACAGCTTTATCAACATTGTATATATCATTTACAGTTATGACAATATTATTACCTATGTCTCTTATCGTGTTCTGTTCTCTTCGAATTTTAAAAGCCGCCTTAGCGCATTACAATAGCATAAACCCGACGAGCAGCTGTGAGCAGAATCAAGACACTATTAGAAGAACTAAAAAGAACTACAAGGCTGCTAAAACAGTTAGTATCATAGTGGGGCTATTTGTGGTTTCCTGGTTGCCAAGTCTCATTACCGGTTTTGTACATTACTTCAATACCAAAGGGTCTCATAACGCAAATTATTACACTGTGTGGACATTTGTTGAAACAACAGCGTTTACCTCATCTGCAATCAACCCATGGGTGTATTGTTTGCGAAACGACGAGTTCTATGAAGCATTATCACGTACATTTCGATTTCTTAAAAAACGGTAATTTGGATAAATGTTTCGTATTCAATTCAGAGACTGTACAAACGGGGAACTGGCTGTGTAAATTCATAACGCACAACTAATATTTTATCAAACAAAAATGAAACGTAGCTTGGTTAGTTGGTAACTGTTTCCCCTAAAGACTAGCCTAAATTGATTTTGAAGTTTGTGACAACAGCTGCATGGTTACACTAAATCAAGTTGTTCTCAAAACTCAGAAACGGCTTAAATAGAAATTTCCTAACTCCATCCAACCTGTAAATAATAATTACCCATTCAATTATTCTAGCTTTAACTGCAAATTTTGTATTGGGGAAGAATTTATTTCCACTTTCCGGGGAAGTTTTCGGCGACTTTTTGTAGTACAGGAAATGTTTTACAGGGTACTTTGTCAATATTTTCTTTGGGTACCGAAGCATTAGGTTCATTACCACAAAAAGTGTTTGTGTTTTCAATCAATATTCAGAAAACAGGCTATGGAAATAATCATTAAAAAGACTTATCATTTATTCAAATGGTATCTCTTTGAAGTCGGTAGTACATCACGTTTTCTTTAAATGTTTACAAGGAATTGTATTACAAGTCAAGAGACAGTTACTAACTGGATCTTTGTAGTGTAAAAATATATTTCCCTTACAAAGAGATATTTCAGAGGCCAGGAATGGTAATATCCCTTCCCTTTTGCTAATTATTAGGGTTTCTCTGAGTAAAGGCCAGAAGTAAACTACACTTGTTTAACGTGTAACAAGTGAACTACACTTGTTGACGCCTCACCTAACTTTTTTACATGACGTGGTTGATGAAAGGGTAGTTCGAAGGGTAAACACAATTTTGCTGTGGAGTTGTTTATCGATGCTTGTACATGATCAGTAAGGAACGTATAATGAACTTATAAAAAACAATAAAGTGATTAGGATCTCATGATGAACACACAACTTAAAGCAGTTAAAATTTAAATTCCCATCATATTCGTGCTCTAATCAATTGATCCTATCTATATTTACGACTACCTGTTACGCACCACCTATAGCTTACCAGCATAAAAACAAACCATCGCAAGAAAAGAAGGAGAGATTTGACAAACCTTGAAAACACCTTGAATATCTGGGAGTTCTTTTAAAGAAAACATAAAAAGCCTAAAACTATTAAATAAAGCGCAGTTCTACATTTTTTATCGTCATGGAGTACTTCTGTACTTCGAGCCAGCCTGCTTCTATAACACAGACAACTCTGCGTCAGCCTACACCGACTGGAATTGGAAAGAGTATACGTTATTGGATCGATCCGCCTACGATAATTATTCCCCCTAGCAGGCACCATAAAAAAATCGAGTAGATGTCCGCTAAAGGAAAAAACAAGAAGGAAAGTTATGACCATTGCGGCCATAAAGTGACAATACAAATAATGTCGGACTCTTGTTAATGTCAAACAAACGGATACCCTGCTTTCCCGCGGAGAAATGAAGATTTGACGATGCTGATCCCAACTACTGCTTTGTCAAAGGTCGGTATTAAATTTTTCTGTTGATTTGCAAATTAAGACAAATTTCTTTGCCGAGAGTACATTATTATGCATGGCGAGTTTGCTTGATAGGGAGGGAAAACAAAAGAAAAATTTTGAATTTTTCCCTTGACAAGGGTCAGCGTCCACTTATGAGAGAGTGTCCGCCTCCGGGAATAAGTTAAAACAGAGTTTGACCGGGAAGGTAAAAATGGGAATGACTGAGTTGCCAGTAATCGGATCCTTGTGTTTGCGCAGAGATTTCTGGGATACCCATTGGGCATACATTGCAACTCAACTCGTTAGAAAGAAATGTAAGGCGAAAGGTTGTTTCGACGGCCTAAAAAACGATTTTGGAGAGAGATTATCGCTTTTTCGCCGCTGTTTTATCAGAAATGGATTTGGGTAATGTTTATAAGAGAAAAGCGTAAGTTTTTATTTGAACAACCATGAAAAATGTAATAAAATATACCGATCAACTTTTCTCCATGCACAAGGTTTATTGTTAACTTGGTATCGCTTAATGGTCTCAAAATTTAGAGATGTTAGCCATAAATTGCTAAGGAATAACTCACTAAAGCCTTTTCAGTTTTTTTGACGTGTGTTTTACTCTACGTGGTGATTCTTACATAGACTTACAGTCTTTACACTTCCCTCGTATCAACATTATCTTTATCCATTTATGATAAAACTGCGGCGAAGAAAACGATAGTCTATTAAAAACCTTTTTTTTTGGATATCGAAACAACCTTTCGTCTTATATTTCCTTCTTGTAACATGCAATGTTTGCCCCATGGCAATCCCAGAAATCTTTGCGCAAACGCAAGGATCCAATCACTGGTAGCTCACATTCATTCAAAAGTGTCAGTAAGTGGAGCAATCTGAGTGTCCGTTGGCGGAGAGTTGATTATAATTATTTCATAACAATTCACTCATGTAGCTTCAAATTCTATATACCAGAATATTCCATGAATTAAAGGAATTGTAGCAGAAGCACCAAACTAGCTGGAGGATGTGAAACCCGCGCAAGCCGAGAATTTTGCCTCCGCGTTTTGGGTAAATCGTACTAATATGGATGTACCTTTTTCCTCCCACACTGAGGCCCAGAAAAAATAACAAATTTGTCAATAAACCGTCGCTATTTCGATTAAGGCAAAGCAAGAGAGGATAAACTATCCCCTCTAGGCCAAAATTAATTGGCGTTATTGTGAATTTATTTGGTATTCGTCGTTTAAAAAACTTCTTCATTTCTTGTCCTAGCGTTTAAAATGTTTGCAGACGCGATTTTTTTGAAGTCGAGAAGGTGTTTGGACTTTTTGTGACGTGAAAAACATCGTATTTTCGGTGACCGTCGAACAGTTGGGAGTCTAAGACCAAACACACAAATTATAATAACAAATAACTGAAATTTTTTAAACATAATCAAAACGAACTTAATTTTCGGTTTAAAGTTTTCACAATTGCATAGCCCCTTGACTTAGAGGCCCTAATTAATGCAACGTAATGATGTGCAATGTGAAATACATTTTGGAGGAGTGATTGTGATTTTCACGGGTTTAGAACGATTGGTAGCCACTAGTTTTAGGCGCCGGCTGTTTTTTCAAATTTCCAGACTTCACACACAAAGAGGTCTTGTTTTAGTCACCATGCACATAGGGTTAACTGACGTCGCATACAGCTATTTCAATTTACGTTGTCGGATCAAAGCTTCAAGGGTACGGACAAGACCGAAAGGCGGTATGGGTAGATTAGAATTAATTTTAGGCTTTCGGGGTTGTAGGCTTGAGGCTTTGATCCGACAACGTAAATTGAAATAGCTGTATATGAGGGGTGTATAGGTACTGTAAAAATGCACTGCCGATCGACTTGAAAAAAAAAACCAAGTCATGCTTAGTATAAAATTATAATGTTCGATTATTTTGGGATCTCATACATAAATTATCACTGGTCTCTTTAATTCAAACGTTCTAGTGGCGTAAAATAATTTGTTTAAGTGTTAAAGTAAAATTTCTTTAATCTTCGGCCCTTAAATCTAATGTGATCTGAAATACTTTTCAATGATCTAGTAAAACACGATTTATCTAAACTTTTCACTTTCGTTACACAGACAGGAATGCATCTGAAATCTGCAAAGAGACTCATGTTTTCCCAAAGCTTTACCTGCTGACCAATCACAACCGACTAGTTCAGGATATGCAAATTATTATGCTGCCCGCTGATTAAATGAGCACTGCAAGTACATGTCGCGAAAGACAATAGCATTCTGGGCGATGTATTAAGTCGAGAACCAAGAGAAAAATTCCTTCACTGCTCTTCGAATTTCCTTGATTTTCTAGCAGTAGAGAACTTGACTCATCGACGAGTTTAGATAAACTAAACATACGGCAAGTGCTTCGGCCAGAAAAAGAGACGAGTTTAGCCCTTGAAGAAGGATTACAACTGTCACACCTGAAAAAGGAAGATAACAGACAGCTAATGTAAGGTGAACTCACAAAGCATTGATGACCGTCTTCTTTTATCGCGTCATGTTTGGCGAGGTTCCTGCTCTTTTTCCTTCTAATTCATCCCGCAGTTGTATTCGTCGAATGAAATGGGTACACTCCCTTTGGGCGAAGTCTTGCAAGGTCCATTACAGTCATTTAGAAGATCATTCACTCCAATTATCTAGTGAGGTTTCGTTATTAATGCTGTTATTTATATCAAGTTTACGCGGATATAGAAGAATAAAATTATGTTATAATTTCTTCACTGCTCTTCGATTTCGCTTAATTTTCTAGCAGTAGAAGACAGGATTCAGCAAGGACTTGATGTAAACTAAACATTGTGCAAGCTCTTCGGCAAGGAAAAGAGAGGAGGTAAGCCCTTGGATAAAAATTACAACAGTCAGTACAGTAAGGGGACGATAACCGACTGCTAATATAAGGTGAACACACAAAGTGCTAATGACCGTGTTTTCAAACCGCATCATGTTTGGTGAGGTTCCTTTTTTTCCCCTGCCAATTTACCCTGCACCGGTATTTGCTGACTTCGAATGACATGAAAGATTCTGGAGAAGGAATACGTTGAGATCATCAGCTCCAATATTATCAATACTCCACTTGAAAGTAGGTATGATATCTTTTTCCAAAAGTAAGTGAGCCAACCACAATACTTTTAACCATATTGACAGGTCGCAAACTCTTGATACAACTTGCCTGTATCTCATCCCTGATAACAAGGCGAGGAGTCTGTACACCGAAACACTATTAAGGATAAAGGAACATGTAAGACGGCGTGAAATTTGTAAACCGACTGAGGTAATCTTCTCCAACCCAATGTCGATTATAAAACAAATTAGACCTAGAGATTAAGCTACTAAAGTTTAACATAGCTTTCAAGATACCTCTCATACAGGTCTTAATTAAAATTGGGTTTAAAGGTTTCGTTGCCAGCATAAAATAGGGTCAATTCTGCTGTCATTTACACTCTCATTTATCAGTTCATGCATTGTATTAAGCTGCCGGGCATTTTTTAACTATGCATGTTTACATGAATATGTTACTTTACCAAAATTAGTTTACAAGTTCGAATTCAACCTTTTTGAGACCAAATATTTTTTGCGTTATTTTTTATTTCGGAGGTTGAAGTAGCATTTCAGCTACGCGAAGGAGATCGATTCTTTGTATTTCTTTTTTTTGTGCATTATATTTTTATACTCGTTTTGAATTTATGTATTTCATTAATATTTATACGATAAACCAAATATATATTTATACGATAAACCAAATATTACATGTTCGATCGTGGGTACAATTTATCAAAACTCGTAGACAGACATTTGAATCCATGCACTGCCATTAGAAATCTTTAGTGTCTTCTTAAGAACCCATTCACTCTGCTTTCTCCTTCGAATTACAGTGTCATTGACATAAATTTAAATTTGAGCAAGTGTGAGAGTCACTTGACAAGCGCAACAATGCTTACCAGCAGGCAATTACTAACAAAGATCACTTTGCATAAATATGATAATAACAAAACGTTAAAACCATTTCTAAGGACGTTAAAATTAGCTGCGGAGAACTGACTTCAAACAGTCAACGTCAAAGCCAACAATATCTTGACAAATTGACAAAATGATCCTCTAAGTAAGATATGATTTTGAATCAGAAAACGTACTTGATCAGAAGAGGAACAGAAGGTTGAAATCGACGCCTAAGAAATCGACACAGTAAAAATGAACGACACCCACACTTTGGGATACCAAGGTAAACCGCTACCTTTGGAGGTAAAGATCGCTTTAGCGTCGTGGTTGGGTGTCGCAGGGTTACTGACAATAGTTGGAAACGGAATTGTCCTGTGGTTGATTTTCAGAAAAAGATCTCTAAGAACAATGTCTAACCTGTTCCTAACCTCGTTGGCCGCCGCAGACTTCTTAGTAGGACTTGTTATAGACCCAGTGTGGTTAGTGGTAAGATGTTTGGGTTATAATCCTGAAACCTACTTCGAAACCTTCGGTAGGAGTATAGATTATCTATGGATCCACACTACTGTGGCAACAACATTTAACTTATGCTGTGTTAGCCTGGACAGGTACGTAGCCATCATTTATCCTCTGCGCTACCACGATTTCCTCACCAACAGAAGATGTTATTTACTGATAGCTGATGTATGGTTTATGTCCCTCGTTCTACCCTGCTCAAGGTTCATGGTTCAGGATAAAAAAGCTTTATCGACATTGTATCTATCTTTTACAGTTATGACAATATTATTTCCTATGTCTATAATCGTGTTCTGTTCTCTTCGAATTTTAAAAGCCGCTTTAGTACATTACAATAGCATAAAACCGACGAGCAGCTGTTCGCAGAATCAAGACGTTATTAGAAGAAGTAAAAAGAACTACAAAGCTGCTAAAACAGTTAGTATCATAGTGGGGCTATTTGTGGTTTCCTGGTTGCCAAGTCTCATCACTGGTTTGGCGCACTATTTCAGCAACCTAGTGTCTTACGACTCAGCCTACTACACTGTGTGGACGTCTGTTGAAACAGTGGCATTTACTTCATCGGCAATCAACCCATGGGTGTATTGTTTGCGAAACGACGAGTTCTATGAAGCATTATCACGCACATTTCGATTTCTTAAAAGACGATAATTTGGAAAAATGTTTCATGTACAACTCAGAGGCTGCACAAACGTGTGGAAATTTCTTGAAGTAGTGGCGTTTAATTGATCTGCAACCAACTCATGGCTTTATTGTTTGCATAACGACGAGTTCTATGAAGCATTATCACGCACAATTCGATTTCTTAAAAGACGGTAGACTGACCCTATGAAGTCATATCGCACAATGCAATAACTTTTTTGTTCAAAAAAGTAAAAGTAGCTTGGTAAAGTGGTAAGCTGTTTTGCCAACCATGAACATTGGTTGTTTTCATGGTTGGCAAAACAGCTGGTGGCTCTAAATTAAGTTTGTTGTCAAAACTCGAATTGCTTGTCACTTGTCAATTGAAGAAATTTCCGTAAACCATTAAGCCTACAAATAATAATTTCCTAGTCAATTATTCTAAGTAAAGTCTTAATTCTAACAGCTAACTTTATATTTGGGTAGAATTAACTTGCGCTTTTCAGAAAAGTTTCCGGCGATTTTATCTTGTATAGGGTAGTTTTTGGGGACTTACGATAATGTCTATAATTCCTCTGGGTGCTGAAGCATTAGATGTATCATTACGAAACCTATCTTTGTTATTTCAATCAGTTATCTAGAAAAACTGCTACTTGTGAAATACCATGTGCAAGAAATATACGGGAAGCATTTATTACCTTTTAATTTGCTCGACAAAAAGGCGCTTTCCTCACAAACAGATAATTATTCAGGTATAAAATAAATAAAGGGGAGCTGAGTAAACAACGAGTCAAAATGATGCGAAGAACGTTTGCTGAGTTTTAATCATTCAAATTTACCTCAGAGTGATATTGACAAGCACAAGCCGTGGGCGGTCGCTCCTCTTTCCTTTCGATAGTTTGTAGGATTCGTCAGAGTTTTAGCCAGAATTTAAAGCGTTTTTTGGGATCTACACTTGTTCGGCGATACTTCACTCAACTAAATTCACAAAAGGGGTAGTTAATGAAGTCAGCAAATATCTGTTTTGTGAACGGAGGTGTTTATCTGCGCTCGTACATGATCAGTGAGAATGATTTAAATAAATGAGAAAGATAAAAGGATCCTCATTAAAACATGACTTATAGCAGGTGAATTTTAGATTCCCACTAATGATATGTGCTTTTATCAATTGATCATCAGATATCATGTTGATCTAAAAAACGCCATTCATATGGCACCAGCATTACCAAAGAAATTGCAAGAAAGGAAGGGAAGATATGGAAAAAACTTGAAAACCTCAGATGTCTAACAGTACACTTCCAAAGAAGAAATAAAGAGCTCAAAGTAAATAAAACGGCGTTCCAATATATTTTAATTGTCGTAGCGATCTTGGTACTTTTACGATTGGTGTCTCATGATAATTCCCTCATGTAGTCTTTAGACTATCACATAATTTTTCATTACTTGTACGAACTGTAGCAAAAACTTCAAAATGAAATATTTCTTCTCGACTGGGAATTCACCTTTTCACTCGAGAGGGGATGGATTTTTCACTTGGCATGACTGTACTTCTTTTGTGCTACAATTGACTATTATTTAATGCTCGACGTTTTGACGGGCGAAAACAAAAGCATTCGACTCACTGAGTTAGTTAATAAGAAAATCGACGCGTTGACAGCTTACATGGACAAAAGCATAGCAACTAGAGGTTGAAGGTGATTCACCACCCAGATATTGGCTTGAAAACCGGCCAACAGTGTTTCTTTAATAATTTATTAAGTTCTTCGGAGTTGATCTTTCCTATTGGGCCAAACAATATGCGAAATATATTAAAAGTGTTTTAAATCCATAAATTGTTCTTCATCTAATATCAGAGAAGAACTCACGCCAAGTCAGCGGAATGGAAAAGACGCCTTTGCAACATGAACAGCACCAGTGAAGAGTTTAACCAAGAAGAAAGGATCATTTTAGCAGCCTGGTTCAGTGTCACAGGTCTGGTGGCCGTAATTAGCAACACTGTTGTCTTATGGTTGATCGCCAGAAATCATTCCCTCAGAATAATTTCGAATTTTTTCATTGCTTCATTGGCTGTGGCGGACTTGTCGGTAGAACTTGTTATAAACCCTGTATGGGCAACGGCCAGGTGCATCAATTATGACGAAGACAGTTATCTGAAAACTTACGGTAAAGCTATTGATTATCTGTGGATACACACCACTGTAGCTACAACGTTCAACTTATGCTGCATTAGTCTGGACAGGTATATTGCCATCATTCATCCGCTCCGCTATCAAGAGCTTCTTACTAACACGAGAAGTTATCTCATCATAGCTTCTGTATGGGTCTTGTCGTTTCTTCTCCCCTGTTCAAGGTTTTTTGTGAGAGATGATTCCATTGAGTTGTGGTTGTCTTTTACAATCATAACAGTGTTAATTCCTATGATCGTCATTGTGTTCTGTTCCATTCGAATATTGAAAGCCTCTGCGACGCAGTCCAGGAGAACAAACGTTGTTACTTTACAGAATCAAGAACCTGTGAACAGACCAAAACAGAACTTAAAAGCTGCTAAAACAGTTAGTATTGTGGTGGGGCTATTCGTTGTTTGCTGGCTGCCGAGTCTAGTGACTTCTTTCACTCAATATCTGAGCAAAAATGTGGTTTACTCCACCATGTATCATAAGGTTTGGACGACTGTTGAGGCAGTAGCCTTTACTTCCGCGGCAATCGACCCGTGGGTTTATTGTTTGCGAAACAGCAGATTCTATGAAGCATTTAATCGCACTTTTCAAGTTCGCAGAAGACAAATTATGGTGTAAACTTACTTTCGTCGTTCAACTGACAGAAAAGCACTCGTAGAAACGAATAACCACTAGCTTAACATTTGTTCGTAAAGAAAAGTTGAAGGGATATCAAATTTTATGACGGGCAGACCACTTTTATTTTCCCTAAACGACGAACAGTAAGGATTTTCAGACCAGAAACTCATGGATTAAAACATGAATAAAGCCGATTCAAATTGTGAATAGAACCAGATAATGCAAATTTAGATCTTTGTAAAGAATGTTATAGACAATATATACGTTATAAATGTAAATATTTCATTGAATTTACCTTTAAAATATTTACTACAGTCTATGGTGGGCTTCTTTGATATCGAGAAAATTTCAAATTTAGAGGCATTAATGTGACTGACTAATGTGCACTGATAAATTTTAAAAGGGGAGTGTTAGCTACTATTGAATCTCAAAACAATTGGCAAACATAAATTCGAGTGATTCATCAGAGCCGGCTGTATTTCAAATTTACTTAATTCACAGGCAAATAAGTCTTCTATGAGGAATTGGAAATAGGTTTCAATGACATCGAATATATGTGAGGCACATTAGTTGCTGTATGAATGTCTTTGGCGAGTAGCAAAAAAACAAGTTATGCTTGGAAAGAGCGAAGATTTTTCTATGCAATAGCAGTGATCAGTTATATTGGAAAAAGCTGACATCTCTATGATTTGAGTTATCTTCGAATAGATTAGTTAGACGTAGTTTTTAACATGTTGGGGTTATACAGTGTTGTTCAAAAGTAATGTAAACTTTAATTGGCCAATAACGCGCCTTATTTTTCCGATGTATCGACGATGAATTGCGCATTTTATGGAAACATTAGAACAATTAATCGACCAGACATCGGAGCTTTCTTATTTTGAATGACGGATTCGAGGCGATATATCGCTCTTGAGATTACAAAGCTTTCAAGGATTGGATGACCACTTTTTAAATACTACGGATAAAAAGAAAAGATAAAAAGAAAAGAAAAACGCTCCACAGAAATCCCATGCTAAGGGCACAATATTTTCCGTTAAAACGAAAGCTATTTCCGCATCATTAATTTGATATAGTGTGTCGTGAAAGTCAAGTGATTCGTGAACATTGCAAAACTTCATTTTAACCATTATTTCAGAACCCTAAGTGTAGTCTAAAACTACAGAAAATCTAGTACAATGTAAAAATTTGAAACGGAAAGTTTCATGTATAAAAAAGTTTAAGGGTGATGGATCAAACTTTGACCTATATAGTAATTATTACATTGACACTCCAAATTGTACTACCCTCAACCAATGTTTATGTCGATGTCATTTATCTTGAAATTTACCCAAAAGCCTCTTACTATTTAGGAAGTGCTCAGAGTGTATTATTTATACGCGTCAATTCGATTTTGGAGAAGTGGTCAGAGATTGAAAAAATTAATGTCAAGGTACTGCATTGCACATAAGTATATGTCGAAAAACTGCTTGATACAGCGTATTGCAGAATCCGAGAAAGTTAAGCAAAGCTGTAGCGCATTATTTCATATAACTACACCTATCGCAGAACGAGAGCGCGGTTACTACTTAAAATAATCCCTGAAAAAGGATGTAAAAATTTGAACGTTTCTCAATCTGTTAAAAGGATATGGGTAAATATCGGAAACATTTCTTTGCGATAAGTGTTTCGAGGAACACAGTAAGGCTGAAAGTGCTGTTACTCCTTAGCTAATGATTACTGTAATGAATAGAACTGTGAGAAAATCAATGAAATGTATGCACATTAAGTAATCTAATGTTGTAGATGTGCTCGGGGTGTATTATTAATACACTGAATTTAGATGTTTATTTCTCTATCCCAAGTTCCATACAACATTATATATTGGAACTTCTACCATACATAGTGACATCATTAGTCTTCACTCTGATGCATTTAATTTTACCCTGAGAATAAATGCAAACAAACTAATCGGTTATTTATCTGACTGCAGTTTCGATCAAACATGGAAACAGTACAAGACTAAAGACGCACTGTGACCGAATGAAATATTTTGTTTTCTAAAATCTAATGAAAAAAGAATCACAAAGAACCAAGTAGTTCAATAAAATGTTTGAGAGATCAAAGATTAACGGTAACTTATTGCGATGGATGCCCCGTCGGTTAACATATCCGTGTACATACAGTTAACATCAAACGATGCTTAAAACCTCAACATAGCCTTGTCTTCCCCTTTCTTCATCGCTGTGCGCAATGACGCCGGTCTCCTTTCCAAACTACAGTAATTCTCTGCTAAGGTTCGAGTCACAGCGAGGGTGATCAAGCCGCTTTAAATGGGTAGGAGAAAGGTCTGCAAGTAAGTGAAGGTCTATCTGATTTCTCAAAGTGATCTCGCACTGAAAAAAATGTTATCGGTTCTCAAGTTTGCTTTACGTCGTAGGCATCACAAATTACCAGCAATATAAATGATT
The DNA here is from genome assembly GCF_964200805.1 of Pocillopora damicornis. Lineage (NCBI taxonomy): Eukaryota > Metazoa > Cnidaria > Anthozoa > Scleractinia > Pocilloporidae > Pocillopora > Pocillopora damicornis. The sequence goes on along the minus strand of NC_142673.1, from coordinate 22,942,139 downwards.
CTTTCTCATGACTTCATTCAGATGTTCGTGTCCGAGACTTAATCATCATCAATTTAAGATTTCCTCTATTGTTATTGTAAGAGGGCTTTAGGAAGATCTCGATTGAAACTTCTCCGGCACCTTATTATTTCGCAAACTATCATTTCCTAAAGTACCATCTCCTTCAATACCATTTCCTAAAGTACTATTTCTTAAAGCATCATTTCCTAAAGTACCATTTCCCAAAGTACCATTTCTTAAAGCATCATTTCCTAAAGTACCATTTCCCACGTAACTTTTTCTAAAGTACCATTTCGCACAAAATTATTTTCCGAAGTACCATTCCGGATAAAGATGAATTTTTCACAACGATGAAGACATGACGTCGGACAGAAGAGCATATTTCTTCAAAAGCAAATGCGGTAGGTTTTTCTTTTAGAATGAGGCACTTGTCAGCAAAATTGCCATCAACTTGGTCCAATATGTGAAAAAAAAGGGCCACCACTCAAAACATTTCCAGCACTTGATCACGACAATTACGATTTGAGCACAAATTTACTGTTCATATGATGAATAACTGTTCTTTATAATGCTTTTAAGTTTGATTATTCAAACGAATGACGTTGTTATTAGGAATACGATGTAGACAACTTATCAATGGAACGATACGAAGAGACAGTTATCAATTCTTTGTGTGTTCACATAATATTAGTAGCATGCTATTTTCCTTTTACACCAATAACAACTTTAATGCTTATTAGTGGATTAACCTTATCACTTTACAAGGTACAAGTCTTGACAGTTGCCTTCATCAACTTTAATTCCTTTCTAAATCCAATTCTTTACTGTTGGAGGATCAAAGACATTCAAACGTAGTAAAGGAAACTATAACACAGTTTTGTGCTCTTTTGTACGCTTAATAGGACTGCGGAAAAAATGAGTAGAAAATGAGAAACCTAATTCCACATGCTTAGTAGGTCAATGTCCTCGTTGCCGTCGCCGTCGTAATTTGCTTAAGGTCTCCATTTTGTGACGCGACCTTCCGAGATTCGCCTAAAATGTAAAGCTTCAAAGGCGGCATTTGGCGGAATTCAGATATTATCGATTTTCTCGAAAATAAATCGATATTCAGCCAAACGAAGCATGCAATGGTTTGTTTCTCTCTAAGGCCTACCTAACTTTGAAATATGAGCAAAATTGATTTTTTCAGCTGTTGCCACCAATTGTTTGACCATTGGTAACATTCACTCTTATGAAAAAACACTAGTTGAAAATACACGTATCATGTTTTGATCACATTATGACCGTTTAGCAAATTAAGATTTCGTAAAAGTACAACGGCGCAAAGTACGATTTCGTAATAAACAATTCACAAAATACCATTTCCCAAAGTACCAAATCGCAAATTGCAATCTCGCAATGTGCCATTTCGTAAAGTGTCATTTCACAAAGTACCATTTTAATTTAGGAAAGTGTTACTTCGCGAAATACCATTTGGCAGAGTACCATTTCTCAAAGTAATATTTCGTTAAGTATCATTTCGTTTCTCTCAATAAGTGCCATACATGGCCTTTTTTTGGTTGGACATAACACATTGCAACGTGCCACAAAACACACGAGCGTGGAATCGAAGGAAGAATATTACAGAATTTAAAATGTAAATTAAAATGGCCACTTGGTACCACGTGGTGGGACAAGGCTTGTCCTCTCGCCAGGTCCTTAAGCTAAGCACCTTTCAGTTGTCTTTATCTCTTCCGTGGACTTTTGTTAGAAACTGAAATGAATTGAAACTGTTCCATTTGATAGCGCATTTAAATGAAAATAACCTCACCAATCAACTCTCTATAAAGTGACAATACTTGGAGTGATTGTAATGTTGGAGAACTGAAGAACCAAAGACATCACTTTTCTCGTTGAGCTTAAACATCACTTTCTGAAACATCCGACCTTTGCGTTGACTCGTGTTGTTGAGAAGAAATTATGAATTTCCTCGGATTGACAAACCGATCGGTGTTTTGCTACGGGCATTATGGCAATAAACATCATCTCCCTACCTTGGCAATATTTTGTACGGTCATGTATGGCTTTCTTTCTGTAGCGACTACTCTGGCAAACATTTTGATCCTGGTCGCCCTTCGCAGAGAAAACAGTCTTAATCCTCCATCCAAACTGCTGCTTCTTAATCTCACAATCACTGACCTTTGCGCTGGCTTTATCTCACAATCGGTATCAATTGCTCTCACTCGGACAGGAATAAGCCAAAGCACCTTTGAAGAATGTCGACTGCTGGAATACGTAGCATTTCTGTTAAGTACAATTTTCTTCGGTGTATCTTTGTCGACGATAACCATCATTTCTGTGGATCGACTCATGGCTCTCTTGTTAGGAATACGATATAGACAAGTTGTCACCATAAAGCGAGTTCGTATTGTCGTCTTTTTACTGTGGGTCCAAAGCGCTTTGATGGGAGCCGTTTCGTTCTGGAGCATCAGGGCATTCGCAATTGCGAGCGGTGTAACGACCATGTTAATGATAACAATCTCGACCTACTCTTACACAAGAACCTTTCACTATTTTCGATGTCGGCGAAAGGCCGTGCAAGATCATGAGTGCCCAGGAGCAGGTGCCAAGCTGATGATGGCGCGATACAGAAAGACAGTCATCAATTCGCTGTGGGTTTACTTAACTTTAATGTCATGCTATCTTCCTTTTACATTAGTCACGGTCATAACGCTTATTCGTGGATTAAACTTAACACTATTTGTGGCACAAGTCTTCGCGATTATTTTAGTCAACCTTAATTCCTTGCTAAATCCCATTCTTTACTGTTGGAAGATCAAAGAAATTCAAAGAGCCGTTAAGGAAACGTTAAGACTGTTTTGCACTTGTTTTGTCGCTTGAAAGGACTACGGATAAAAAAGAAAAGAAAACGCTCATGTATAAAGTTTTTGCGATTACGCATCATAGCCAAATAACAGATTCGCTGATAGTGACAATATCATGATTTTTGTCGCTCTGGTAACTACCCAACATTACAATACAAGATTTTAACTGTCTCATAAACGACGACGATGATGATAAATAACTAGACGAACGTACATAGCACGAGCTTTAAAAGTGTCAACATGCTAAACAAACATGGCGGCTCGATACGATCGCACGATTGTTACCCGAAAAGGTGTGTTAAAAACAGTTTAACACAATACAGTTTTTATGTGATGGAATGTAGCGTTTCCAGCAACTGCACCCGTAATATTCATAGGCCTTCTATGCCTGAAAAAGAGGTCAACCGAAAAGAAACACTGCGGGAAAGATTGCCAAAAGGCGACAGATTCGAAAGTCAACACATGCTCAGATATAAATATCGGCGAAGGTCTATTCCATAACGTAATGTTTTGCGACAAAGAAATTAGGGATCTTTTGAGTAAGATTTATCGCGTTTCCTTCAGTGGAATTTCCTAAGATTTGCTGGACGGTTAAACATATTTGTGTCCTTCCTGGTGCCTGTACATGTTGATTGAAAAAATCCATGAGCTCAAATTTGAGATAGAGGAAGAAAACACAAATTGCAAATAGCGAAGAAACTGTCTTTGTAACCCCTATTTTTTTCGGCTTTTAAGTGATGGGCAGGACAATTTTCAAAAACTGAGAAAATTTTTAGAGATTTCACAGAGGCAAATTGAAGAAAATCATAGGTAAAGCCAAATTATCGCTGGCGAGCGCCTTCCTTCGTGGAGCCTTCGCTTTATAACTAAAGTCATTTTGATAATATTTACTAAAGCAAACGATAGTCCGAACCTTACTCATTGCCTTTTGATGGCTTTTACTGACCATGAAAGACGAAAACATAAACATTTTCTGGAAAAAAATTACGCTGGCGCGCGCGCCAACATTGAACAAAAACTCTATGGAGCCTCCTTAAGAGATAGCTGATGGTTTTGTAATGAGCTGTTAGGCCCAGTCTTACAAACATTAAGCGATACCCCGGTTTATTGACTGCTGGTGATGTGAATCATTGGCTAAATATTGATCAGTGTGAGTCGGTATCAAGTAAAAAAGAATGGTGTCATCTTTCTCGTCTCAGTGCACCGTGCGGTCCATAACTTCTTGTTTCTAACGGATATCCGCCCACATTTGTACGAAAGATCCCAACGACTAAAAGGTAAAAAACAAATGAAGAGCTCGTGCAAGATTTCAAGTTTACAGTGGTTCTTCCCTACAGTAAAGGTGTCTCAGAGGTTCTTCGCCGCTGCTAACAACAATAAGGACTGCACACAGTCTCTAGATCTGACACGCGCGATATCGATGCTCAAGTCACTCTAAAGCGTTGCCATAAAATATAAAGCCATTTAATCTTTTTTCTCTTTCGAGGTATCAACGACATATCAATCGCAATAAGCAGTAACGAAAGCCACCTGACAAGTGCAACAATGGTTAATTATTAATTAATTAACAGGGTGTGAAATTGCGCCTAATACAGGCGCCAATGCGACTAAATTCATTTTGGTGACCAAATCCTGAAAATTGTCGCCAAATTGGCGACTATAATGCTTCAACATAACCTCACCGAGAGATATAGTGAATTAAAAAGGTTTGCAAAGATAAATCCACAGCAAACTTCCTCTTTGAGTTTGTTTCCAAAACGCAACACATGCATCTCGATCGATAACTAAACGCCATCTTGGATTTAGGTGACCTTGAACGTTGTATATCATCCATCCTAGTGTCGGTGCAGACTTTTTCGTGGGACTTTTTACAGACCCAGTCTGGATAGTCATACGAATTTTGGGTTATCACTCTAATAAAACCTACATTGAAACCTTCGGTAGGAGTATAGATTATCTATGGATCCACACGGCTTATACTATTTTGCGAAACGAAACGAAACGAAACGAAACAAAATCGGGTCAGATGAAATAAAACAAAAGAAATAATGCAGATATATTTTCTAATAAGGTAAAGATAACTTTCACAAGGATTTTCGAGTAATCGTTCATTAACAAGAAGGATTTTTATTCATTTCGCAAAATAGTAATTTTAGGAGAGTTACTATTTTGCGAAATGGACCATTTCCACCCCTGCGGTGACAACGTGACCTCTTTCATGTCACGAGAATACATCTAGACATTACAAATTAGTATATCAACGAACATTTTGGCCTCCTCTTATTTCTTAAACCGTATTGAAATATATTTCGCAAAATAGTAATTTTAGGAGAGTTACTATTTTGCGAAATGGACTATTTTCACCCTGAGGTGACAACGTGACCTTTTTCATGTCACAAAAATACATTTAAACATTACAAATTAGTATATCACCGAACATTTTGGCCTCCTGTTATTTCTTAAACCGTATTAAAATGTATTTCGCAAAATAGTAATTTTAGGAGAGTTACTATTTTGCGAAATGGACTATTTTCACCCCTGCGGTGACAACGTGACCTCTTTCACGTCACGAAAATACATTTAAACATAACAAATTAGTATATCACCGAACATTTTGGCCTCCTTTTATTTCTTAAACCGTATTAAAATATATTTCGCAAAATAGTAATTTTAGGAGAGTTACTATTTTGCGAAATGGACTATTTTCACCCCTGCGGTGACAACGTGACCTCTTTCATGTCACAAAAATACATTTAAACATTACAAATTAGTATATCACCGAACATCTTGGCCTCCTCTTATTTCTTAAACCGTTTCAAAATTTATTTCGCAAAATAGTAATTTTAGGAGAGTTACTATTTTGCGAAATGGACTATTTTTACCCCTCAATAACTTTCTTTTCGGGTCACAAAAATACGCTTAAACATTTCATTATAGTATATTCTCGAAGGGTTCGGTCACCTCCTCTTTCTCTATCCAGATATAATTAATTTCTCAAGTAGTAATGTCAGAAAAATTACTGTTTTGCGTAATAGCTAGGCTATTTTCACTCAGTGGTAACGATGTCGTTATTCTCGTGTCATACAATAGGTTTTCGGTAAGTTTCAATTTAAAGCACTATCAAATCTCAAAAGGTCTAAGCTATCTTCACCTATATAAACTTCTTCTAAGTTTATTTCGCGAGGCAGTAATTTTGGAAGAATTACTGTTTTGCAAAATGGACCATCAATGATTTAAATGCCGCCTGGTTCATTTAATCAAAATCGACAACTGTGTAGTACCGTATTGCGTGACGCCGAAACCAAGTCAAGAGAACCCTGCTGAAGGCCCAAACCGAGGTTGTGTCCAATTAATGACATGGGAGGGAGCGGAAAGTAAGAGGTAAAAGCTGTTTTTACTAGCGACGGAGCTATTCTAGGGGGAAGTTGGCATGTTCTCCTGAGAGATTTGAAAGACTCGTTTCGTGCGTTTTGAAGGGTGTGCACTGTTTCGGTGCAAAACCAACATGACAGTTTTCCAGTGGCGGCTAAACATGTTTAGACTCTCCGTCTCGTATAGAGAACAGAAGCATACCCATGCCTAAATAGTCGTCCAGCAGTTTTATAATCGCAAGTAATACAGTCACTTTGCTTCAAAATTTTTAATAAAAATAATATACATGGAAAAGTTACGCGCTTCTGATTACACCCCCGTCGCACACCTCTTCCTTACGAGCAAGAGATCGTGTTTCGCATTTGCGCAAGTTCCACGTGCTGCAAGAAGTTCGCTTTGTGCTCGCTTTGTGTGCTGCTAAATCAGGCAAGATTATGGCTTTTAAATTTCCTGTTCTTGAGCCCAAGACCATCGACTGTTCAGGTCTTCCAGTTCATGATTTCAAGTGTTTGACAAACAAGGAAATCATTGGCAAGGGCGCTTATGGTGCTGTGTTCACTGCTAACTGGCAGACTGTTCCTGATGCGGGTGGGAAATCGGCCGCTGCGGAGAAAGTCGTCGTTAAGAAATTGCTCGGCGAGGACATATTGGATAAGAAAACGTTTGTAAAGGAAGCAAGAATCATTCAAGAGTTGAAACATCCAAACACTGTGAAGTTCAAGGGAATCTGCAACAATCCCTTCGCCCTTATTCTCGAGTTCCCGTCCGCCGAGTGTAAATAATCCATTTCGCAAAATAAACATTTTTCGGAATTACTACATTCAATTAGTTTAGAAATTACTACATTAAAGAGGAGGTGACCAAGATCTTTGAGAATATACTATAATGTAATGTTTAAATGTATTTTCGTGACATGAAAGAGGTCAAGCAAAATAGCAACTCTCCTAAAATTACTATTTTGCGAAATATATTTTAATACGGTTTAAGAAATGAGAGGAGGCCAAAATGTTCGGTGATATACTAATTTGTAATGTTTAAATGTATTTTAGTGACGTGAAAGAGGTCACGTTGTCACCGCAGGGTGAAAATAGTCCATTTCGCAAAATAGTAACTCTCCTAAAATTACTATTTTGCGAAATACATTTTAATACGGTTTAAGAAATAAGAAGAGGCCAAAATCTTCGTTGATATACTAATTTTTAATGTTTAAATGTATTTTTATGACATAAAAGAGGTTACGTTAGTCACCGCTGAGTAAAAATTGTCCATTTCGCAAAATAGTAACTCTCCTAAAATTACTATTTTGCGAAATACATTTTAATACGGTTTAAGAAATAAGAGGAGGCCAAAATGTTCGGTGATATACTAATTTGTAATGTTTAAATGTATTTTTGTGACATGGAAAAGGTCACGTTGTCACCGCAGGGTGAAAAATTCCATTTCGCAAAATAGTAACGCTCCTAAAATTACTATTTTGCGAAATGAATAAAAATCCTTCTTGTTAATGAACGATTACTCCAAATTCCTTGTGAAAGTTTTCTTTACCTTGTTAGAAAATATATCTGCATTATTCCTTTAGTTTTGTTCTATCTCACCTGATTTCGTTTCGTTTCGTTTCGTTTCGTTTCGTTTCGTTTCGTTTCGTTTCGTTTCGCAAAATAGTATAAGCCGATCCACACTATTGTAGCAACAACATTTAACTTATGCTGTGTTAGCCTGGACAGGTACGTAGCCATCATTCATCCTCTGCGCTACCACGATTTTCTCACCAGCAGAAGATGTTATTTACTGATAGCTAATGCATGGTTTATATCCCTTGTCTTACCCTGCTCAAGGTTCATGGTTCAGGATATAACAGCTTTATCAACATTGTACATATCATTTACAGTTATGACAATATTATTTCCTATGTCTATTATCGTGTTCTGTTCTCTTCGAATTTTAAAAGCCGCCTTAGCGCATTACAATAGCATAAACCCGACGAGCAGCTGTGAGCAGAATCAAGACGTTATTAGAAGAACTAAAAAGAACTACAAGGCTGCTAAAACAGTTAGTATCATAGTGGGGCTATTTGTGGTTTCCTGGTTGCCAAGTCTCATTACCGGTTTTGTACATTTCTTCAATAACAAAGGGTCTCATAACGCAAACTATTACACCGTGTGGACATTTGTTGACACAACAGCGTTTACCTCATCTGCAATCAACCCATGGGTGTATTGTTTGCGAAACGACGAGTACTATGAAGCATTATCACGCACATTTCGATTTCTTAAAAGACGATAATTTGGAAAAATGTTTCATGTACAACTCAGAGACTGCATAAACGTGTGGAAATTTCTTGAAATAATGGCGTTTAATTGATCTGTAACCAACTCATGGCTTTATTGTTTGCATAACGACGAGTTCTATGAAGCATTATCACGCACAATTCGATTTCTTAAAAGACGGTAGACTGACCCTATGAAGTCATATCGCACAATGCAATAACTTTTTTGTTCAAAAAAGTAAAAGTAGCTTGGTAAAGTGGTAAGCTGTTTTGCCAACCATGAATATTGGTTGTTTTCATGGTTGGCAGAACAGCTGGTGGCTCTAAATTAAGTTTGTTGTCAAAACTCGAATTGCTTGTCACTTGTCAATTGAAGAAATTTCCGTAAACCATTAAGCCTACAAATAATAATTTCCTAGTCAATTATTCTAAGTAAAGTCTTAATTCTAACAGCTAACTTTATATTTGGGTGGAATTAACTTGCGCTTTTCAGAAAAGTTTCCGGCGATTTTATCTTGTATAGGGTAGTTTTTGGGGACTTACGATAATGTCTATAATTCGTCTGGGTGCTGAAGCATTAGATGTATCACTACGAAACCTATCTTTGTTATTTCAATCAGTTATCTAGAAAAACTGCTACTTGTGAAATACCATGTGCAAGAAATATACGGGAAGCATTTATTACCTTTTAATTTGCTCGACAAAAAGACGCTTTCGTCACAAACAGATAATTATTCAGGTATAAAATAAATAAAGGGGAGCTGAGTAAACAACAAGTCAAAATGATGCGAAGAACGTTTGCTGAGTTTTAATCATTCAAATTTACCTCAGAGTGATATTGACAAGCACAAGCCGTGGGCGGTCGCTCCACTTTCCTTTCGATAGTTTGTAGGATTCGTCAGAGTTTTAGCCAGAATTTAAAGCGTTTTTTGGGATCTACACTTCCGGCGATACCTAACTCAACTAAATTCACAAAAGGGGTAGTTAATGAAGTGAGCAAATATCTGTTTTGTGAACGGAGGTGTATATCTGCGCTCGTACATGATCAGTGAGAATGATTTAAATAAATGAGAAAGATAAAAGGATCTTTATTAAAACATGACTTATAGCAGGTGAATTTTAGATTCCCACTAATGATATGTGCTTTTATAAATTGATCATCAGATATCATGTTGATCTAAAAAACGCCATTCTTATGGCACCAGCATTACCAAAGAAATTGCAAGAAAGGAAGGGAAGATATGGAAAAACCTTGAAAACCTCAGATGTCTAACAGTACACTTCTAACTTCGGAAGAAATAAAGAGCTCAAAGTAAATAAAACGGCGTTCCAATATATTTTAATTGTCGTAGCGATCTTGGCACTTTTACGATTGGTGTCTCATGATAATTCACTCATGTAGTCTTTAGACTATTACATAATTTTTCATCACTTGTACGAACTGTAGCAAAAACTTCAAAATGAAATATTTCTACTTGACTGGGAATTCACCTTTTCACTCGAGAGGGGATGGATTTTTCACTTGGCATGACTGTACTTCTTTTGTGCTACAATTGACTATTATTTAATGCTCGACGTTTTGACGGGCGAAAACAAAAGCATTCGACTCACTGAGTTAGTTAATAAGAAAATCGACGCGTTGACAGTTTACATGGACGAAAGCATAGCAACTAGAGGTTGAAGGTGATTCACCACCCAGACATTGGCTTGAAAACCGGCCACCAGTGTTTCTTTAATAATTTATTAAGTTCTTCGGTGTTGATCTTTACCTATTGGGCCAAACAATATGCGAAATATATTAAAAGTGTTTTAAATCCATAAATTGTTCGTCATCTAATATCAGAGAAGAACTCACGCCAAGTCAGCGGAATTGAAAAGACGCCTCTGTAATATGAACAGCACCAGTGAAGAGTTTAACCAAGAAGAAAGGATCATTTTAGCAACCTGGTTCAGTGTCACAGGTCTGGTGGCCGTAATTGGCAACACTGTTGTCTTATGGTTGATCGCCAGAAATCATTCCCTCAGAATAATTTCGAATTTTTTCATTGCTTCATTGGCTGTGGCGGACTTGTCGGTAGGACTTGTTATAAACCCTGTATGGGCAACGGCCAGGTGCATCAATTATGACGAAGACAGTTATCTGAAAACTTACGGTAAAGCTATTGATTATCTGTGGATACACACCACTGTAGCTACAACGTTCAACCTATGCTGCATTAGTCTGGACAGGTATATTGCCATCATTCATCCGCTCCGCTACCAAGAGTTTCTTACTAACACGAGAAGTTATCTCATCATAGCTTCTGTATGGGTCTTGTCGTTTCTTCTCCCCTGTTCAAGGTTTTTTGTGAGAGATGATTCCATTGAGTTGTGGTTGTCTTTTACAATCATAACAGTGTTAATTCCTATGATCGTCATTGTGTTCTGCTCCACGCGAATATTGAAAGCCTCTGCGAAGCAGTCCAGGAGAATGAACGTTGTTACTTTACAGAATCAAGAATCCGTGAACAGACGAAAACAGAACTTAAAAGCTGCTAAAACAGTTAGTATTGTGGTGGGGCTATTCGTTGTTTGCTGGCTGCCGAGTCTAGTTACTTCTTTCACTCAATATCTGAGCAAAAATGTGGTTTACTCCACCATGTATCATAAGGTTTGGACGACTGTTGAGGCAGTAGCCTTTACTTCCGCGGCAATCGACCCGTGGGTTTATTGTTTGCGAAACAGCAGATTCTATGAAGCATTTAATCGCACTTTTCAAGTTCGCAGAAGATAAATTATGGTGTAAACTTACTTTGGTCGTTCAACTGACAGAAAAGCGCTCGTAGAAACGAATAACCACTAGCTTAACATTTGTTAGTAAAGAAAAGTTGAAGGGATATCAAATTTTATGACGGGCAGACCACTTTTATTTTCCCTAAACGACGAACAGTAAGGATTTTCAGACCAGAAACTCATGGATTAAAACGTGAATAAAGCCGATTCAAATTGTGAATAGAACCAGATAATGCAAATTTAGATCTTTGTAAAGAATGTTATAGACAATATATACGTTATAAATGTAAATATATCATTGAATTTACCTTTAAAATATTTACTACAGTATATGGTGGGCTTCTTTGATATCGAGAAAATTTCAAATTTAGAGGACTTTAATGTGACTGACTAATGTGCACTGATAAATTTTAAAAGGGGAGTGTTAGCTACTAATGAATCTTAAAACAATTGGCAAACATAAATTCGAGTGATTCATCAGAGCCGGCTGTATTTCAAATTTACTTAATTCATACGCAAATAAGTGTTCTATGAGGAATTGGAAATAGGTTTCAATGACATCGAATATATGTGAGGCACATTAGTTGCTGTATGAGTGTCTTTGGCGAGTAGCAAAGACAAGTTATGCTTGGAAACAGCGAAGATTTTTCTATGAAATAGTAGTGATCAATTATATTGGAAAAAGCTGACATCTCTATGATTTGAGTCATCTTCGAATAGATCAGTTAGACGTAGTTTTTAACATGTTGAGGTTATACAGTGTTGTTCAAAAGTAATGTAAACTGTCATTGGCCAATAACGCGCCTTATTTTTCCGATGTATCGACGATGAATCGCGCATTTTATGCAAACATTAGAACAATTTATCGACCAGATATCGGAGCTTTCTTATGTTGAATGATGGATGCGACGCGATATATCGCTCTTGAGATTACAAAGCTTTCAAGGATTGGATGACCACTTTTTAAATTGAAAGGTTTTTAGATGTCAAAGATTGAAAAACTTAATCGCCACTCAAGTTAATAGCATTTGGAGATTGGTATACTTTATTTTCTTACCTTGTTAATTTCCTCTTGTATAAAGTTGAACAATTGAGTTTGAACTCTGATCGCCAGCGAAGCACTTAAGGTAATCAGAGGCGTGTTAAAACCAATTTTTGCTCTTGATTGAAAATTCTTAGTTTTAAAACATAATTTTGATGTGTTTTGAAACAATCTTTTTTTTTTGATCCGGAGAAATCTTGAATTTAATTTAGCCGCCATCAAACAATGCTTTATTATACAAAAAAAATTCAACTCCTCTGCTGAGTTCATTTTACAATAACTGAAACAGCGAACGTTTCTTACTGGGTGAAAGAGAACAGAAATCTTTTTCGAGTGAGTAGAATTGATGATGAATTTGAGTGAACGGACAAACCAAATAATGTACGGCTGTCCAAGATTCTGGCATAATAACCAATATTTCCCCGGCCTTCTTAAATTTTTGGTGATTATCTCCAGCCTTCTATCTTTTACAACAGCCTTAGCGAATATTTCGATTCTGTTCGCTCTTCCTGAGGTAGCATCTGTTCACCCGCCATCGAAACCTCTTGGGTCTAGCCTTATCGCACAGCCATTAGCAATAACTATGATCTTGTCTTCCTTAAAAGGAACTGGAATCTCTGTGATGTTACAATTCTCAGCCTTTATTGCATCTACAATTTTCTCCGGTGTATCTTTGTCGAAATTGACCACCATTAGTTTGGACAGACTCCTGGCTCTTTTGTTGGGGATAAGGTACAGACATGTGGTAACTTTCAGGCGAGTTCGTGCGGTCGTCTCTTTTCATCATGGTTAAAGGCCAGTTTTGTTGGATTCCTCTACGTTTTGAATCCAAGAGTTTACTTCATCGTAAGAGGTGTGTTTGGAACATTGAATTTGATCGTCTAAAGTTACTGCTACACCATTCGACGTTACCAAAGAGAGGTAAAGGATAGTTTGGGAGATCAAACAACAGAGAGCGCTCCACCCAATATGGTTGTGTATAAAAAATCGGTTAGGAATACACTGTGGATTTACTCTACATTAGTGACATGTTATTTACCCCACCTTGTCGTATCTGCTGTAATGCTCAAGTACAACCCAGCCTTTCAATTTTAATCGCCCAAAGATTGACTGCTAATCTAATCAACCCAAATTCCTTTTGAATCCAGTTCTTTACTGCTGGAAAATCAAAGAAATTCGATATGCGGTAAAAAAAAACGTTTCAAAAACTTTCTGCCTTTTCTACTAGTTGAACAAGCACAGATAAACGAGGTTGAATATTTTTAATCATGTTGTGGGCATGCTCTGAAACGGCGGAGGTCTCCGTACGGGCGAGTCGAATGTCTCGATCGTTAGCTTTTATTGTTATTCACCACGATGAATAATCAAAACCTTTTCTACGGATAAAAAGTTGTTTGAAAGGTGGAATTATGACATTATGATTTCATTAAATCTTTTATTTCGAGCTTTCTTATGATTTTTTCTTTATCAAGACATGGAAGGAAACATTGATTGACTCGATAGCACTGCGGCGGTGATAAGTCTATCCTCGTCATATCTTATGCAAATTTTCTAACAGTTTTCTGACAGTTTTCAGATGATTTCAAATATCTTAGTTCCTGTCACAAGGAAATGATAACTGCCCGAATCTGCTGTTTGTCAGGAGATGCCTATGTCGTTCAAATTGCTATTATTGCAACTGGGTTTTACATGTAGTACTGCCGCTGACAAGTTACGATTTATACTCTTAGATTCTCAGTGTTTACGAGCGTTTAATCAAGGTTTTCCTCTTTTTTTTTTTTCGGTTGTTTTTACTTCAGAAAGCGGAAATCTTCTGACGTATATGAAAAATATCGATTTCCTGTCTTCTTTGGAGCGACCGATGGAAACTTCATGGAGAAATACAGCGTCACGCAATCGTGATAACGTACATGTTTATGACAAATGACCGGTGTGAGGATACTTTCGTGTAGATCAGCCGACTCCAACATGTTTCAAATGACATACAAGTATATCAGTGTATCTTCAGAGGACTTCGGGTTGCTCAAATTCCCATGAAAGAAGGTGCAGCACTCGGAATCTGGATGATATGCACACGATTTGAGGTATATGTTTGTAGTTACGTCTAGTAGTCCCTCATGAAAGTTGAACAATTTTTTTTAAAAGATGACAACCAGAGGCGAGATTTCTCTTCGGGATATTACTCATAAGATAACATTCTTCCAAAGCCTCGCACATTTCATTTGTCTGAAACATTTGTTGTTGAGAACATTAGATGTAAACATCGCCAAATTATGCAATATCTGATTTTGAGCTTTTTTCGCCCCTATAAAAAGTAGAGGCAGGCCTGCAGAGATTTTTACATATTTAAAACTAGAATATTATAACCAGCTAGGTGGGTAGTTTCAGTTCCAAAATCGGTGTACTTTTGGAGAAATTCAGATAAAGATTTTCCCTGTTTTACCCGACAACAAAAATGACCGAAACTGTACCGAGATGAATAGTCCACTGGTGTGTTCACATTCATTCTCAGAGAAAATTGAATAAATCAAAGTGAAGATGAATGATGTCACTATGTATGGTACAAGTGCCAATTTGTAATGTTGTATTTAGCTCGAGATAGAGAAATAAACATTTCACTCTTTTTTTGCGACGTTTTTGTATGAAAATGAGGCCCCAGGCCTCGAACAAGCAGCCGTTGTTACCATCATGGCAACAAGAGTGCTGCGACCTTTAAAAAGGGTATTTTTGTGCGTCCCACCTGAGTGCCTAACTGCATGCAAAATTTGAAGGGGGGCTGAAAATTTTCATTTCCCAAGATGTTTGATTCTTACAGAGACTCGTTCTTAAAGGGTTTCAGTTCATCATCTGGGTGTACCAGCTGATCCAACACACACTGTCTTTCTCCCTTCTTTCGTAAAAACGAAAAACGCATGTACCGGGATGCATGGAGACTACATGGTATTTGGTACATGTTGCATGTCATCCTGGACTTAGTTTTTAATGGCTAAGGTGCATACATTGCGACAAAAGCCTCTGGACTTTAATTGTTACTTTTTAAGTGTGCACATCTAGTAGGTCTCTGTGTTATGTAAAGTTTTATCTCTTGAAATCTAATATGCATGTAAGAAAACTGTGTAAATTTTAGGGCAAGAGAATTAATATTCTCTTGTTTTATAAGTACCACTTTTAAAAGCATTTTGACCCTTATCGCGCCTCGCAGAGATAAGAGTCTTTATCCTGCATCAAACCTACTTCTTTGTAATCTTTCGGTCATTGACCATGGAACTGGTTTTATTTCACATCCACTATCAACTGCTTTTTATCACACAGCAACAAGCCAAAGCAGCTCGGAATACTTTGAAATGTGATAATACTCAGCCTTACTTCTAGCTACTATCTTCTCCGGTATCTTTATCTACGCTAACGGCCATTTCAGGATCGACTTTTGGCTCTGTTGTTAGGAACACGATATCGACATGTTGTAACTGTAAAGCGAGCTCGTATTGCCGTCTCTCTAATCTGGGTCCAAAATATTTTAATGGGTGCCGTTTCGTTGTGGAACAAGAAGGCATTCATTATTATATCTTATGTATCAATTGTTTTAAAGAAGCCTATCTCTACTAATTCCTAGCCAATAATCTTTCACTTTATATGGCATCGACGAAAGGTCGTGCAAGGAGCAGGAGATACGCTAACAATGGCGCGATACAAAAAGTCGATTATAAATTCACTGTGGGTTCACTGAACGTTAGTAACATGCTATGTTCCTATTGCAGAAGTAACTGCTTTAATTCTTATTCTTGGGTTAAATTTATTTCTTCTTGTAGCACTCGCCTCCGCGCTTCAGTCAATCTAAATTCACTGCTAAATCCAATTATTTACCGCTGGAATATTAAAGAAGTTCGAAGTATGGTAACGAAAATGCATGATAGGACAGTTTTCCACTTTTTTTTTTTTTTTTTTTGCTTAAAGGGACTGCGGTGACCCCTTGATTAGCGGCGCAAGAATTCAAAGTCGAAAGGAAAGCTCATCCGGCATTACTTATCTTGAAAATAAAGTGATTCGCAAACGGTGCATAACTCAATTTTCACAATTATTGTTATTAGATACAAATATGTGCTACTGTTGCAAAGTGTAGAATTTGGGCGTAGTCTAAGATTGATAAATATCAAGAGAACCTGATATAATCAGTTTATATTCTATTGCACATACTTAAGTAGTAGAGGACTTTTTCCCCTGTTTACATAGCCTCACCTAAACACAAAGGTTGTTAGGAGGATCCGAGAGAGTTAAGCAAAGCTGTAGCGCATTATTTCATATAACTACACCTATCGCAGAACGAGAGCGCGGTTACTACTTAAAATAATCCCTGAAAAAGGATGTAAACATTTGAAAGTTTCTCAATCTGTTAAAAGGATATATGTAAATATCAGAAATATTTCTTTGTGATAAGTGTTTCGAGGAACACAGTAAGGCTGAAAGTGCTGTTACTCCTTAGCTAATGATTACTGTAATGAATAGAACTGTGAGAAAATCAATGAAATGTATGCAAATTAAGTAATCTAATGTTGTAGATGTGCTCGGGGTGTATTATTAATACACTGAATTTAGATATTTATTTCTCTATCCCAAGTTCCATACAACATTATTAATAGGAACTTCTACCATACATAGTGACCTCATTAGTCTTCACTATGATGCATTTAATTTTACCCTGAGAATAAATGCAAACAAACTAATCGGTTATTTATCTGGCTGCAGTTTCGATCAAACATGGAAATAGTACAAGACTAAAGACGCACTGTGACCGAATGAAATATTTTTGTTTTCTAAAATCTAATGAAATAAGAATCACAAAGAACCAAGTAGTTCAATAAAATGTATGAGAGATCAAAGATTAACAGTAGCTTATTGCGATGGATACCCCGTCGGTTAACATATCCGTGTACATACAGTTAACATCAAACGATGCTTAAAACCTCAACATAGCCTTGTCTTCCCCTTTCTTCATCGCTGTGCGCAATGACGCCGGTCTCCTTTCCAAACTACAGTAATTTTCTGCTCAGATTCGCGTCACAGCGAGGGTGATCAAGCCGCTTTAAATGGTTAGGAGAAAGGTCTGCAAGTAAGTGAAAGTCTATCTGATTTCTCAAAGTGATCTTGCTTTACGTCGTAGGCATCACAAATTACCAGCAATATAAATGATTCTTTCTCATGACTTCATTCAGATGTTCGTGTCCGAGACTTAATCATTATCAAGTTAAGATTTCCTCTATTGTTATTGTAAGAGGGCTTTAGGAAGATCTCAATTGAAACTTTTCCGGCACCTAATTATTTCGCAAACTAACATTTCCTAAAGTACCATCTCCTTCAATACCATTTCCCAAAGTACCATTTCTTAAAGCATCATTTCCTAAAGTACCATTTTGCACACAATTATTTTCCGAAGTACCATTCCGGAAAAAGATGAATTTTTCACAGCGATGAAGACATGATGTCGGACAGAAGAGTATATTCCTTCAAAAGCAGATGCGGTAGGTTTTTCTTTTAGAATGAGGCGTTTGTCAACAAAATTGCCATCAACTGGGTCCAATATGTGAAAAAAAAGGGGCCACCACCGTGCTTCATATTCCTATTTTGCACGCTCATGTCAGCAAACAAACCCCTCGAGAAAAACAAATTTTCCATCGGGTTGAAAATGTTATGAAACAATTGGTTCATACGTCAGCTGTGCTTTCATCGAAATATGAAGCACTTGGAAAGTTTGGAGAGCACTCAAGAAGCTAGAGTAAATGTAAATAGGAATGGCCACGTAGTACACTTGTCCTATCACCAGGTCCTTAGGCTAAGCACCTTTCAGTTGTCTTTACCTCTTCCGTGGACTTTTGTTAGAAACTGAAATGAATTGAAACTGTTCCATTTGATAGCGCATTTAAATGAAAATAACCTCACCAAAGAACTCTCTATAAAGTGACAATACTTGGGGTGATTGTAATGTTGGAGAACTGAAGAACCAAAGACATCACTTTTCTCGTTGAGCTTAAACATCACTTTCTGAAAACATCCGACCTTTGCCTTGACTCGTGTTGTTGAGAAGAAATTATGAATTTCTTCGAATTGACAAACCGATCGATGTTTTGCAACGGGCCTTACGGCAACAAATATCATCTCCCTGCCTTGGCAATATTTTCTACGGTCATGTATGGTTTTCTTTCTGTAGCGACTACTCTGGCAAACATTTTGATCCTGGTCGCACTTCGCAGAGAAAACAGTCTTAATCCTCCATCCAAACTGTTGCTTTTTAATCTCACAATCACTGACCTTTGCGCTGGCTTTATTTCACAACCACTAGCAATTGCTCTCACTCGGACAGGAATAAGCCAAAGCACCTTTGAAGAATGTCGACTGCTGGAATACGTAGCATTTCTGTTAAGTACAATTTTCTCCGGTGTATCTTTGTCGACGATAACTGCCATTTCTGTGGATCGACTCATGGCTCTCTTTTTAGGAATACGATATAGACAAGTTGTCACCATAAAGCGAGTTCGTATTGTCGTCTTTTTACTGTGGGTCCAAAGTCCTTTGGTGGGAGCCGTTTCGTTCTGGAGCATAGGGGCATACGGAATTGCGAGCGGTGTAACGATCATGTTGAAGATAACAATCTCGACTTACTCTTACACAAGAATCTTTCACTATTTTCGATGTCGGCGAATGGCCGTGCAAGATCATGAGTGTCCAGGAGCAGGTGCCAAGCTGACGATGGCGCGGTACAAAAAGACAGTCATCAATTCGCTGTGGGTTCACTTTACTTTAATGTCATGCTATCTTCCTTTTACATTAGTCACAGTCATAACGCTTATTCGTGGATTAAACTTAACACTATTTGTGGCACACGTCTTCGCGGTTGTTTTAGTCAACCTTAATTCCTTGCTAAATCCCATTCTTTACTGTTGGAAGATCAAAGAAATTCAAAGAGCCGTCAAGGAAACGTTAAGACAGTTTTGCACTTGTTTTGTCGCTTGAAAGGACTACGGATAAAAAAGAAAAGAAAAACGCTACACAGAAATCCCATGCTAAGGGCACAATATTTCCCGTCAAAACGAAAGCTATTCCCGCATCATTAATTTGATATAGTGTGTCGTGAAAGTCAAGTGATTCGTGAACATTGCAAAACTTCATTTTAACCATTATTTCAGAACCCTATAAGTGTAGTCTAAAACTACAGAAAATCTAATACAATGTAAAAATTTGAAACGGAAAGTTTCATGTATAAAAAAGTTTAAGGGTGATAGATAAAACTTTAATCGGCCTATATAGTAATTATTATATTGACACTACAAGTTGTACTACCCTTAACCAATGTTTATGTCGATGTCATTTATCTTGAAATTTACCCAAAAGCCTCTTACTATGCAGGAAGTGCTCAGTGTATTATTTATACGCGTCAATTAGATTTTGGAGAAGTGGTCAGAGATTGAAAAAATTAATGTCAAGGTACTGCATTGCACATAAGAATATGTCGAAAAACTGCTTGATACAGCGTATTGTAAGGAGTTTGGTTTAAAATTGAATAACACATAAAAGTAAAATTATCACTCAAATCGGTCGCGCTATAGGGCATCTTGTCTTGCAGCAGTAGCTTATTAGATAGTTTCTAGAAGCTTTGAAATTGCAGCTCTAGCACTGAATCAGCTACGACTTTACATCTGCAGCTACAATTGCTGTAGCCAATTTTTCTTTTTCGCGTGGAGGGGAAGAAGGGAAGACTATTTGCCATCGTTTAAACAATCTTCTCACTCCGTTTCTGAGGGTAAAACACAGACAGGACTAGTTCCCCCATGAAAAACTCTGAATTTCTGACAGCATTTATTTACGCTTACCCAAATATTGTTTTTGTTCTGTTATAAATAATATATTACACTCCAAGCTTGTGTCTAAAAATGTGCAACCCGCCAAAGTTATAATTCATTCAATTGATAAATAACAATGATTTCAATAAATTATACTCTTTCCATGGATTTCATCACGTCTTACATAAATTTCATTTTGACGTCTTGTATTAAAAACACTTCCCAGAGCATATTTCACCTTCCCTCACAATATTTTCAGCTGTAATTGTCCGGTTAACTATATTTATAAGGAGCTCTTTCTAGCTTCCAATCCAATTTCATTCTCAGTTCTTGGGAACGGATACCGCAATTTTTCTCTGAAAAGTCAGGAAACGAAATAATTTTTTGTAAAATTATTTCGTTTCCTGACTTTTCAGGGAAAAATTGTTTATTGATGTCACATTTTCAGTTTATGCTCAGTTTTTTATAATTCCCTTATACTTTTGAATATTAACTCTGATGCGTTTATAATATATCTTTACATTTTACAAGAAAATTGAGACGGTCGTGGGTTAGGGAAAAAAAAGGATGAACTGAAGTATTTAAGGCGAAAATCAATGGTGCATCGGTCAATGAGACAAAATTTCACAGCCACCACGTATCGTGTGAATTAGAGGATAAACCATGAATTTATTTTCTTTTTTGCGTTCTTATTACAACTGCAATCTGCAACATAAATGTTTATGGCAAGTTAGTTGAGCACTGCAGAGCGAATGTATATTAGACTAAATGCGTGAATTACGACAATAACGCAGCTCGCATTGACGACTTGGGTTCACGAATATTGGGTTAATAAGGTTGTATATATTATTTAACCGACAAGATCTTTTAATTGTACCAACGAGGCTTTGTTGTGTAAATTATCAAATAAAAAAATGTAAAGAACAATCATTGAGGAAAATTACGGCGGAAGAACACCCAAATATTTCAGTTTTGACGAACAGCAACCTTAAGGCAAGGAAAAAAATCCTTTACTAAATACTACACGGTTACGTTAACATTCAGACTTACCTAAAACGAACAACATCATTTCTAAAAATCCTAATCTAATGGCCACTGAAAGAAAACAAAAATAAAGGCATTACTTGTCATAATACTTGTAGGATCTTACTTGAATTGAAGTCTCCCCGCTAACTGATGCAAGTCTACAGACAGAATACAATGCTGTACGCAGAAGAAACGTAGCTGTGCTTAACACATGACTCGAAATTTAAAGTATTTCTTTGTAAGGAAGTTGCTGTGCGTAATAAGTCCAATCAAGCTACAACAACGTTCGCCGCTGTAAAAACACTGACGACGACGACGACGAAAGTTGCAGGAGCAGCTGGTAAGGGCACTCACGAACTTTTCTCCTAATACAAAAAGTCGATTATAAATTCAATGTGGGTTCACTGAACGTTAGTAACATGCTATGTTCCTATTGCAGAAGTAACTGCTTTAATTCTTATTCTTGGGTTAAATTTATTTCTTCTTGTAACACTCGCCTCCGTGGTTGCTTCAGTCAATCTAAATTCACTGCTAAATCCAAATAATTACTGACCCTCATAAAATCCTATTGTTCTCTCTCAGCATTATATCGGCGATTTCAGCCTGAGAAAGTATTCATTTTCAGTCAAGTCCAACTGTCTGAGGAAAACGGTGGCGGTCCTTTTTGGTAGCAGGGAAATTATCAGGGGTAATCCTAAACGCGCTAAAACGTTCAATATTGCAGTGGGCTGGCTGCACTGCAATATTTTTAATAATGCAGCCTGCTTCCAGCAATATTTTTAATATTGCTGCATGACTGTGGTATTTACTTCGTTACTTTTCCACTCAGTAATTTTTGAAAATTCGCGAATGTCCGCGCATAATTTATGATGAAGATCTGAAGTTAAAAAGTAAATGAATACACCATGAGAAGTACCATTCCAGGAGACGTACAGACGAAAACATTTTACAGTTTATTTAGGGCACATCTGACAATGACAGTCTTTCTCACTTGTAAGAAATAACAATTTTCGTACTGTGAGTACTAATTACAACTGACTGATTATAATCTTCGCTCTGGTTTTCGTCTAAAACCTTTTCGCTTAACCCCTGTAACCCTGTTTCTTCCCTTTGTCCATCATATTTTTGCTCAACATCATTGTTAAACAGTTTTTCATTTTTTTCCTTGACGTTTTTTTCTGCCCTCTTAGGAGTCGCTCCCTGCAAGATTTCACTTGCTTTCCTTTTAAGTGTTGATGAGGTACACTTATACTCCCTAACCCCATCACATGATCGGTGACCAATGGTTTCTACAATAACTTGTTCTGGCACACCACCTTCGTACAATCGTGTGGCGCAACTTCGTCGAAGGGAATGATTTGTAAAGTGCCCCTCAAAACCTGCTCTTCGCATAATATTCTTAACTACGTTCCCTAACGTTTCCCTCCCCATAGCTTTATTATAATACCATACGTCCCCTTTTGGCTTTGGCAAAGCCCGCAAATAGAATGCGTTGTCACTGATTTCTTTCGGCACGTGAGATACGTATTTCTTATACAGCTCAACTGGGCAACGCTCTACATTGGTTAAGTTCTTATATGCCCGAACAACTTTCCTTTTGATACGCAAATGGCTCAAACCGCCATTATTAGTTTTACTGATATCCTCCATATACTGTAAGAATTCATTACCCGATTCGTTACTTTGTAGCGATAACTGTGAGTTTTTAAATCTCAAATTCCTGTGTTCCTGCCCAGCCCTTAGAGCAAACTGAATGCCAAAAACCCAGACCAAAGTGTGGCAAAGCAGCTCTGCGTTGTCGCTCCCTAAAAACCCGTTTTCCCACAAATAGTTTTCTTGTTCCTCCGTAATAAGATTAGCCTTGTTGACAACTAAGCCTATTCCTTGCCCAGCTTTTTCTTTCATTTGAAAATTCAAAGCTGAATTCAAACTTCTAAATTTACAACCTGTTTTGTCAATCAAAGTTACATTTCTCTTACATTTCACACGTAAAAACGTTTGAATACTACTTATCATTTCATATAAAGTCTTTCCTGGATATTCTTGTCCATCTTCTTTTCTAACTTCGGCAATAAATCGAGCCAAGACAAAATCCAGCTGCTCTTCAGACATTTCATCTAGATTCTCGTTTATCAACGGTTCACCACTATAACTCATTTCATTTACGGCTTTATTTCTCTCAACCATCCACTGATCAAAGACTTTCAGCACCCACGCCCATTTTCGACGACTTGAGTCTGACACCCAACTTTCTTCAAATTTGTCACACTCAACAGAAGTAATTGGTTTTCTGAATCTTTGCTCTTCTATAAACAATAACAAAATACAAGGAAAGCTTTTCTTAGTCGTTTAAAAATGATCCCCAAAAAGTTAAAGCGTAATTACCTTCAACGGCAGCGGCATTTTCCGACCTCTGGCTCTGCGTTATGAAAATGGCAGATTCGTCTTCCGAAGAATCCTCCATCAAGCTTCAAAACAGTAGCAACTCTTTGCCTTCCAACAAACAACTCAAATAACCAAGTGCATTGCGTTAATATACAATGCAAATTACGTTTGCATGAAATTCAATCACACACCTGAAAGATGTGGAAAGTTACATAATCTTTACAAGGATTTAACAATGACTAAATTCCGGGAAATAAAAAGGGTTATGTAATTTGTATAACTACTAGACAATACGTACTAATTGCATTGTTGGAGAGAGAAAATAGTAGGATTTCGTGAGAGTCAATGATTATATCATCTTTGCAAGTAGTTAACAATGGCTGAATTGGGGAATGAAAAAGGATTATGCAATTTGTATTATTACTGGACAATGCTTGCCAGTTGCGTTGTTGGTGTACCAAAACATCAATATGAAGGGGCGACTGAAATCGTCGATGTAATGCAGAGAGAGAACAATAGGATTTTATGAGGGTCAATAATTATAATAGTTAATTACTTCGGTTCGCAGCATTATTGGGTATAATGCTGTGAACCTCAGTAATTATCTATTAATTATTTACCTCTGGAAGATCAAAGAAGTTCGAAGAACGGTAAGGTAAATTCATGATAGGACAGTTTTCTACTTTTTTTTAGGGACTGAGGTGACCCCTTGATTAGCGGCGCAAGAATCCAAAGTCGAAAGGAAAGCTCATCCGGTATTACTTATCTTGAAAATAAAGTGATTCGCAGACGGTGCATAACTCAATTTTTCACCATTATTGTTATTAGATACAAATATGTGCTATTGTTGCAAAGTGTAGAATTTGGGCGTAGTCTAGAATTGATAAATGTCAAGAAACTTGATATAATCACTTTATATTCTATTGCACATACTTAAGTAATAGAGGACTTTTTCCCTGTTTACATAGCCTCATAGCTTCATAGCCTAAACACAAAGGTTGTCAGGAGAATCCGAGAAAGTTAAGCAAAGCTGTAGCGCATTATTTCATATAACTACACCTATCGCAGAACGAGAGCGCGGTTACTACTTAAAATAATCCCTGAAAAAGGATGTAAACATTTGAACGTTTCTCAATCTGTTAAAAGGATATATGTAAATATCCGAAATATTTCTTTGCGATAAGTGTTTCGAGGAACACAGTAAGGCTGAAAGTGGTGTTACTCCTTAGCTAATGATTACATGGAAACAGTACAAGACTAAAGACGCACTGTGACCGAATGAAATATTTTTGTTCTCTAAAATCTAATGAAATATGAATCACAAAGAACCAAGTAGTTCAATAAAATGTATGAGAGATCAAAGATTAACAGTAGCTTATAGCGATGGATGCCCCGTCGATTGACATATCCGTGTACATACAGTTAGCATCAAACGATGCTTACAACCTCAACATAGCCTTGTCTTCCCCTTTCTTCATCGCTGTGCGCAATGACGCCGGTCTCCTTTCCAAACTACAGTAATTCTCTGCTCAGGTGCGAGTCACAGCGAGGGTGATCAAGCCGCTTTGAATGGGTAGGAGAAAGGGCTGCAAGTGAAGGTCTATCTGATTTCTCAAAGTGATCTCGCACTGAAAAAAATGTTATCGGTTCTCAAGTTTGCTTTACGTCGTAGGTATCACAAATTACCAGCAATATAAATGATCGCTTTCCCATGACTTCATTCAGGTGGTCGTGTCCGAGACTTAATCATTATCAAGTTAAGATTTCCTCTATTGTTATTGTAAGAGGGCTTTAGGAATATCTCGATTGAAACTTCTCCGGCACCTTATTATTTCGCAAACTATCATTTCCTAAAGTACCATCTCCTTCAATACCATTTCCTGAAGTATATTTCCCTCGGGTTGAAAATGTTATAAAACAATTGGTTCATACGTCAGCTGTGCGTTCATCGAAATATGAAGCACTTGGGAAGTTTGGAGAGCACTCAAGAAGCTAGAGTTGCTCTTGGCTACCCCCCAAGCATCTCTTAAGCATCTTTCGTGCTCTCCAAACTTCCCACGTGCTTCATATCTTGATGAACGCACTCTGACGTATGAACCAATTGTTGCGTAATAAACTAATTCACAAAATACCATTTCCTAAAGTACCAAATCGCAAATTGCAATCTCGCAATGTACCATTTCGTAAAGTGTCATTTCACAAAGTACCATTTCGTACAATTTTCATTTAGGAAAGTGAACTTAAAATGTAAATTGAAATGGCCACGTGGTACACTTGTCCTATCACCAGGTCCTTAATTAAGCTAAGCACCTTCAGTTGTCTTAACCTCTTCCGTGGACTTTTGTTAGAAACTGAAATGAATTGAAACTGTTCCATTTGATAGCGCATTTAAATGAAAATAACCTCACCAAGGAACTCTCTATAAAGTGACAATACTTGGAGTGATTTTTCTCGTTGAGCTTAAACATCACTTTCTGAAAACATCCGACCTTTGCCTTGACTCGTGCTGTTGAGAAGAAATTATGAATTTCCTCGAATTGACAAACCGATCGATGTTTTGCAACGGGCCTCATGGCAACAAATATCATCTCCCTGCCTTGGCAATATTTTCTACGGTCATGTATGGTTTTCTTTCTGTAGCGACTACTCTGGCAAACATTTTGATCCTGGTCGCACTTCGCAGAGAAAACAGTCTTAATCCTCCATCCAAACTGTTGCTTTTTAATCTCACAATCACTGACCTTTGCGCTGGCTTTATTTCACAATCAGTAATGATTGCTATGACTCAGACAGGAATAAGCCAAAGCACCTTTGAAGAATGTCGACTGCTGGAATACGTAGCATTTCTGTTAAGTACAATTTTCTCCGGTGTATCTTTGTCGACGATAACCGCCATTTCTGTGGATCGACTCATGGCTCTCTTGTTAGGAATACGATATAGACAAGTTGTCACCATAAAGCGAGTTCGTATTGTCGTCTTTTTACTGTGGGTCCAAAGCCCTTTGGTGGGAGCTGCTTGGTTCTGGAGCATAAGGGCATACGGAATTGCGAGCGGTGTAATGATCATGTTGAAGATAACAATCTCGACTTACTCTTACACAAGAATCTTTCACTATTTTCGATGTCGGCGAATGGCCGTGCAAGATCATGAGTGCCCAGGAGCAGGTGCCAAGCTGACGATGGCGCGGTACAAAAAGACAGTCATCAATTCGCTGTGGGTTCACTTAACGCTAATGTCATGCTATCTTCCTTTTACATTACTTTCAGTCATAGCGCTTATTCGTGGATTAAACTTAACACTATTTGTGGCACACGTCTCCGCGGTTGTTTTAGTCAACCTTAATTCCTTGCTAAATCCCATTCTTTACTGTTGGAAGATCAAAGAAATTCAAAGAGCCGTCAAGGAAACGTTAAGACAGTTTTGCACTTATTTTGTCCCTTGAAAGGACTACGGATAAAAAGAAAAGAAAAACGCTCCACAGAAATCCCATGCTAAGGGCACAATATTTTCCGTCAAAACGAAAGCTATTCCCGCATCATTAATTTGATATAGTGTGTCGTGAAAGTCAAGTGATTCGTGAACATTGCAAAACTTAATTTTAACCATTATTTCAGAACCCTAAGTGTAGTCTAAAACTACAGAAAATCTAGTACAATGTAAAAATTTGAAACGGAAAGTTTCATGTATAAAAAGTTTAAGGGTGATAGATCAAACTTTAATCGGCCTATATAGTAATTATTATATTGACACTACAAGTTGTACTACCCTTAACCAATGTTTATGTCGATGTCATTTATCTTGAAATTTACCCAAAAGCCTCTTACTTTGCAGGAAGTGCCCAGAGTGTATTATTTGTACGCGTCAATTAGATTTTGGAGAAGTGGTCAGAGATTGAAAAAATTAATGTCAAGGTACTGCATTGCACATAAGTATATGTCGAAAAACTGCTTGACACAGCGTATTGTAAGGAGTTTGGTTTAAAATTGAATAACACATAAAAGAAAAATTATCACTCAAATCGGTCGCGCAATAGGGCATCTTGTCTTGCAGCAGTAGCTTATTAGATAGTTTCTAGAAGCTTTGAAATTGCAGCTCTAGCACTGAATCAGCTACGACTTTACATCTGCAGCTACAATTGCTGTAGCCAATTTTTTTTTTTCGCGTGGAGGGGAAGAAGGGAAGACTATTTGCCATCGTTTGAACAATCTTCTCACTCCGTTTCTGAGGGTGAAACACAGACAGGACTAGTTCCCCCATGAAAAACTTTGCATTTCTGACAGCATTTATTTACGCTTTCCCAAATATTGTTTTTGTTCTGCTATAAATAATATATTACACTCCAAGCTTGTGTCTAAAAATGTGCAACCCGCCAAAGTTATAATTCATTCAATTGATAAATAACAATGATTTCAATAAATTATACTCTTTCCATGGATTTCATCACGTCTTACATAAATTTCATTTTGACGTCTTGTATTATAAACACTTCCCAGAGGATATTTCACCTTCCCTCACAATATTTTCAGCTGCAATTGTCCGGTTAACTATATTTATAAGGAGCTCTTTCCAGCTTCCAATCCAATTTCATTCTCAGTTTTTGGAACGGATAACGCTTTTACAAAAAAATTTCGTTTCCTGACTTTTCAGGGAAAAATTGTTTATTAATGTCACATTTTTATGCTCAGTTTTTCATAATTCCCTTATCCTTTTGAATATTAATCCTGCTGCGTTTATAATATATCTTTGCATTTTACAAGAAAATTGAGGCGGTCGTGGGTTAGGAAAAAAAAAGGATGAACTGAAGTATTTAAGATGAAAATCAATGGTGCATCGGTCAATGAGACAGAATTTCACAGCCACCACGTATCGTGTGAAATAGAGGATAAACCCTGAATTTTTTTTTTTAACGTCCTTATTACAACTGCAATCTGCAACATAAATGTTTATGGCAAGTTAGTTGAGCACTGCAGAGCGAATGTATATTAGAGTAAATGCGTGAATTACAACAATAACGCAGCTCGCATTGACGACTTGGGTTCACGAATATTGGGTTAATAAGGTTGCTTTTATTATTTAACCTACAAGATCTTTTAATTGTACCCACGAGGCTTTGTTGTGTAAATTATCAAATAAAAAAATGTAAAGAGCAATTATTGAGGAAAATTACGGCGGAAGAACACCCAAATATTTCAGTTTTGACGAAAAGCAACCTTAAGGCAAGGAAAAAAATCCTTTACTAAATACTACACGGTTACGTTATCATTCAGACTTACCTAAAACGAACAACATTCATTTCTAAAAACCCTAATCTAATGGCAACTGAAAGAAAACAAAAATAAAGGCATTACTTGTCATAATAGTATAAACTTGTAGCATCTTACTTGAATTGAAGTCTCCCCGCTAACTGATGCAAGTCTACACACAGAATACAATGCTGTACGCAGAAGAAACGTAGCTGTGCTTAACACATGACTCGAAATTTAAAGTATTTCTTTGTAAGGAAGTTGCTGTGCGTAATAAGTCCAATCAAGCTACAACAACGTTCGCCGCTATAAAAACAATAACGACGACGACGACGAAAGTTGCAGGAGCAGCTGGTAAGGGCACTCACGAACTTTTCTCCTACTATAACAATAAGCTCAGTCCATGTTCAAACAAACCTTCCATTCCATAGCTTCCCTGACGCATGCGTGCTCTTTCGGGGTAAATCTTAATAAATGACCAATCACGTTGATTAGCTGACGAGACTGAAAAAGTAACAAAGGCAAGAAATTAGATCAGTTAATAACTAAAGGCGTAATGGAACCGACTAACATTATTAAAATCTATCGCCACAAAAACTGTGAAGAAACAAGAGGAAAAACAACTCGACTTTTTTGTCGAATTCAGTTTGAGAAGTAACTCTTAACTGATTACTACCGGTCAGGTCGCACTCCCCCACCCCTTCGGAAAAAAAAATTGGGAAACGGAGAAAAAGATGTACACGACTTTTCCGAGAATGCTGCACACCAGCACGGATCCTAACCAGCTCGTCAAAAACAAACACAATGATTACCTGCTTGTTTGTACTACACATGTATTTTAAAACTACGTGTTTTAAATATCTAACGTTTAGTTAAGGTGATGTGTTCACAACAGCAACCTATAATGATGCAATAGTAACGAAGATCCCAGAGAAACTCCCTCAAACAAGTTCCCCAAAATGAAACTGATCATTTAAGGAAACCAATCGCGATCGACCGAACGAAGACAGATCACGCAATTTTACGAACGACCGACAGAAGGAAGTATGAACAAACGAACGGATAGGGTGACCGACTGAGTGACTGAAGATAATGTCTGCCAGATTAACTTCTTGACTGGATGACGGACTAATCAAGCAACCCTCCGCTCAATCGTCTAAATAACTGAACAAATTATCGACTTTCTACGATAGATTAATCAACTAAAGGAAGAACAAATTATCGACTGTCTACGATAGATTAATCAACTAAAGGAAGAAGAACAAGAGGACATATGGATAACTGGTTTATTGGAATGTATGCCTCGTAATTTGTAAGATCTGTCTCGATACTTTAAACATCAAAGGATACTTAAAATTAACTTCGAGATAGTCTTGTCTTTCTTTTTCTTCATCGCTGTGTACAATGACGTCACCATTCGGAGTTCCAGGACTTCTCTGCACAGGTTCGCCCCCCGGAGCAGCCATTTTCTTACAAATATAAAAAGGCACATTCAGTTGCCAGAGAATTTGTGTCTATTTGGTTCTTTCCTTTTTTCAGTTTATAGAGCTGACTTCAGCCACAATTAAAAAATTACCAAAACAAATAATCTTACCAGCTCCCGTTGGAATGCTTTCTTTAATTCTATATTTTTAGCTTGTAGAAGTTTTATTTTCTGTGGAGATAGAGAAACCGGCTATTGTAAAACTTAAAACGCAATAAAATGTTGAGGTGCAAAAAGTAGCTAACGTCAATACAAGAGTAGTAAAATTTGCATTCAAATGAACAACTATTTTGAACTAAACAGTAAACTCAGCACAAAGGGACACGAGATCAGACAGTAGAGAATATTGTTAGCAAAGCAGATTCTGTAGCGTTTTCTTTTTTTCTATCATGATTTTTAGAATGGAGTAATTGACAGTTTAAATGCCATCAATTGGGACCACTCACTTAATTATAAGTGGCCAAATATTAGCATTATCACACTCACGAAAACTCAAGATTGCGCAAAGTTTCTTGTTCAAACGTCTCGTGGTAAGTAACTTTTTTTGTAATGCTATTATTATAACTATTCAAACGAACAAAATAAAGTATAAAATTGATGCAAAATTAGATAATAAAGTTTTATATTTCTTCCAGTACCATACTGTATTTTCCATGAATGTCAACGTGCTGCTTTTATATGTCTGATATGAATTACTACTGCACAGCTTTTATTTGTTTTCTGTTCAATGTCAGGGTCATTTTGGTGCGGTGATCGTAGAATGACAGAGCAAACAAATTATGGATGCACTAAAAAACGAACGACAATAAAAAAAAAGGCACACCCCTTTCGCGAGATTTACTTATTTCAGAAAATTTCTAATTATTAGAATTTCTTTCGCGGCAGGAAGAGGACAAAGTAATGAGTGTCCCGACTCGATATCGGCCTCAGGCCCCAACTCCCACCCCACCCCACCCCACCCCCATCACCTTGCGTTCCAATATATCGTCATGGTTACCTTTTCCTTGTCCTCCAGGTCTTTTTCAAGTCGATTGTTATCTTTTCTGAGGTCACGTAACTGGAGTCATAAAAAAACTTCAAATATTAAACGATAAATGTACAAAGCAAACACTAAGCATGGAACAACAAACAATGATAAAAATAGAAAAATCGAGTAAAGCATACCTCGTTTTCATCCAAAAGAAGCATCTGGAAAGAAAGAAAAAATGAAAGTTGTAACAATCGTCTAATAAATAACACATTACTTCAGAATCTACATAGTGAATTTATTCGTTCCACAAAAAATAAAACTTTTTTCTGCTCATCTAAGGCGAGCTAAAACCTTCTTGACGCAAATCCTATAAGTGAACATTGGAAAGTGAACAAATGAAGATTTATCATGGTTGGGCGGTGCTAACCAAAACAAAACGCCACTAAAAAGCACTGACTTATCGATAAGATTATGGAGTTCTCTTAATCCTGATCGCCTACCTCTCTTTCTTGAAGCTGCTCTTCCAGTTCCTTAACTCTTTCTCTTAAATTTGTGATTAACTTGTGTGAATCTTTAACGGTGAGAGAAACAAGATGTCATCATGATTTCCATCACTATCTTAACACACGTGTAAATTTCGAATCAAACGGGAATGAGGTTGGAAAATAAAAGTATTATGCTGGTTGTTCTACATATAACCGAGTGTATTTATAACACAAGTTCAACTCGTAAACCAAAATCAAAGTAATAACGACGGCCAAGTAGGCCAAGGAAAATACCAAAGATAAATCGACGAGAAATCAGAGGAAAAACGAAAAAACTGCCTGAGGGGCGGGAAAACGCGGGTGACCCAATCGTGATTAGTGTTAGGCCTTGCACGTGATTGTTTTGGGAGAAAGGCATGGTTTTCTAAACCAATCACAGAGCGAATACAGCAAAAGTAATTTAATGCCGAATTGCCCCTAACATAATTGAAAAATTTCTCCAATATTGGTGATTATCTTTTTCTATTACCCTGACTGTAAACATACATATACATGTTGGGATGGACAACTTGCACATATGATTACAAATTACAGCTCAATTTCTTTTAAGCCCTGTAAAGAAAAAATGCACTGCACACCCGTATGCAAACAGCGTCACGGACATTTCAGTTGAACTGAACAATGAAAACTACCGAATGACAAAAACAAAAACTACAGGTGTAGGACCAATCACTAGGACAACCAAACTGCTCACTCACCTCTGCTCTCCGGACTATAAATTCTGTCATTTCCTATATATCTGTTATTTTCTTCATATTGCCTTATCTAAAGACAAATCACAAGATATAATGAATTAAATCTGCTATCAATAACATTCAAACTGTTATTTGCGGACCGAAACTGGTGCAGAATAAGAGAAGGATGCAGTTGTGATCGAGATCTAGTAAACTGTTTGAACAGTTTTTTAGTAGAGTGTCGAAAAAAAGGAAACCAAAATAATCACAACGGCCAAACAGAGTGAAGGTTAAAATCAACACTAGCCAATGAAAACTTAAGAGAGAGACAGGCAAACTGCTCGAGTCAAGGGAGACACGAGGGGCCACGTCACGATTAATTTAGTTTTGCATGCGATTGGAAAAAAGAATGGCGCCAGTTTTCTGGACCAATCACTAAGCGAAATAAAGCAAAATAGAAAAAAATTCCAAGATCCTTTCGATATTCTATTAAAAATTGCTCTGACGCAAATATTATGTTGCATATGGTAGATATTTTATTTGCACAATACTCGTGTTCTCCATAGCAGCAGTTTCAGTTTGATTTGAATTGTTTCAGTGGCTAACCCAGCATTTGCACGAAATGTTTCCTTGGAGGAAAGCGACGACTACTTTTTACGACTGACATCTGACATCATTTTTAAATCGCATAACTTGATGGTCACTTTTGTTACCTTTGTGGTTGAACGATTTAGTAACTCCTCCTTCTCAGCAACAGCTTTTCGTAGCTCAGATATAGTCTTTTCTCTGTGTTGAAGAAGAAAAAGAAGAAAAAAGACCAAAGGAAGATAGTCATATATATACGAAGGAGGGTGAAAACGGTTTTTCTCGATGACTGCTGTTTGTAACGAAAACTAAGCACCCAACATCTAGATGACAAAGTTTGAACGCCGAAACAAGCCAATCAGGGTCAAGTATCATGTTACCAACTCCTCCGGGTTACCTGAGAAACGTCTCGCTAATCATAATGTAATAATAAAAATATATTTAAAATAATACCTCTGTTTTAAAACTTCTTCTGCATTCTGGTAACGATCCTTGAGAACAGAATTAAAACTGGTTAATAATACAAACAAATTCTGAAATTCAGAATGGTCAATATAAATTGCATATCCTAGTGATGTGTATACTGAAATTGCATTGATAAGATATGTTTAACTGAACGTTATAGCGTGTTTAGGTATCCCAATGACTGCTGTTGGTAGGTAAGGTTGTATTGTGACCAAAAGCTGAGTACTTCATTCTACCCTAACTTATTCTTGTGTCAGTGGTACATAAAGCGACTAGATGAAGTGTGCTTCCCCACGGATGGGACGCTACTCCATGGCAGGTTTATTCAAATGTCACTAAAAAGTCAGTTAAACCCCGTAGAGCACCAATGAGGAGAAGCTCAAATGGGCTTAAGGGAGATAACTAGTAAAACGTCCTCTGCCGTGGTGAACGTTTCAACCTAGAATTATTCATCACCGTGTCAACCATCTCTCGTTTGTACAGCAATGTGACATGAAGCCAGGTAGTACCTTTGTGTTATTCAGCTCTTCCTTGAGGTTCTCGAGTGCTTCAGGACCGAGGTTACTCACAACATGAGAAGGGGAATCAAGCTGTAATCGCCAGAGAGATAACAAAATGAAAAGAGTTGCATGCACACGAAAAGTGTTTAAGGCAGTTCCCGAGGATTGTGCGTCAACACGCAGCAAAAGATGAAATAAAATTGAGAGAATATTTCTTACATTTTCTATTTTATCAAAGTAAAGGGTGCTCTCTAGTGAAGGTTTAAAAAGAGAAATGGGAGCTAAAAGTTAAAGCTACGCTGACATTTACGTGATATATCGGTATACAAACGAAATCAGTCTAGAGAAAGAATCGAGAGAATGTCTGCCGTAAGGATAGCTCATTTTATTGGGCTGATGTTTCATTGGGAAGCTTAACTCAATGGATAGAGGCAAGGATAGAAACAGAATTTTGGGAGCAGAACAAGGATTGTGGAAGCATTCTCTGTCGCGATGCACCTTGTTCCACAATATTTGTAAAAAAAACATTTCCAGGTCTCCTCCCTAGTTTAAAATCGTTGCTTTCTCACCTTACTCTCTTTAAAACAAGTTAACAGATTATTTTTCTCCTTTAGTGTCTCCTCAAATTTAGCAATCTGAAAGCATGGCAAATTACGTGCAAGTTCTTGAGTTAATTCAGTTGAAACGTAAAACAGATTATTAGTTAAGTCATTTAAGACTTAGAAGTGCAACAAAGACCAGAGAAATTTAAATCTAGATTCATTTCAACTTCCATGTACATTTAAACTTGCATTTCATAATGGAACTTAGCTGACAGCTGATAATAAAGATTTGTATTTTATTTTCTTTAATTAGTGATTACCTCCCCAATGTAAGTGCTATACATGAACAAGAAACTTGAACACTGTGCAAGTCAAAGAGGTTTAGATTTGGTAACTTTTATATTGGTAAGACCTGACTTTTTAAGTTTGCATTCACTGATTGAACAAATCTTAAACTCTAGCCTTTATCCGGGAGCTTTGCAAAAATTTAGGGCTATATGTACAGTTAGAGCTGCCTTTCACAAAAAGATTTCAGAATTCAGCTCTAGAACTTTATCAAAGTAATCATTCTATCTTCATTAGTTTCAATCCCACCACATTACTAACAAGTATAAGTATGCACACTGTGCTGCGATTTTTCAATTTCGTGTCTTTGTGATTTCAAGCAGTTTCATTGAACAGAGATTGGCTAACCTGGCTTTTGAGCTCATTTGTTTCCCTCATAGCGTCCTCCAAGCACAGTGAAACTTGCCTGTTCTCCTCTGCCTTGGACAGAAGTTCGTTCTGTAGAGAAACATCAATATCTATTGACTTAATGAACTTCATTTTGTATCGATTCTATACACGAGAAATCTGACTGTACTGACTGGAAACTGAATCTGTTCTCGATTCAAGCCCTTAACCCGATGCGGAAATTACACAAATACATGATAATTTGATAATAAGACTAGAATCGTTTTTTCCCCTAAACTTCTCGAGACGTTTTGCCTTTTTCTCTGTGCTCTCATTCTATCTGTCATCAAAATATTTGCAAACTGAGACATCCGATGATACACCCCAACAGTTCGAATTCAGGATCTCCATCAAAGTTCTTCGAATCCTAAAAATGGATGATCGACTCTTCTTGCACCTTGTGTCAGTTCTCCTTAGAATGGCACTTCAACAGCCCGCCCATATCACATGACCCCTCCACTGAACTCAGTTCCCGATTATTGTGCTCTCCATATCTGCGGTCTGAGCACGATCCAACACTTAAATACTTCACCACTTGATTCTTTAAACTTCCTACCTATTCTCGAAAATGTTAAGTTTTTTTTTTTTTTTATCTCAAAAGGTCCTAAACAGAGTGCGTTTCTAGCCAGGAGTTACTCATTTCACTATTCCCACCTGTAGCTGCTCTTTTTCCTCCTCCAAGTCAGCTATTTGTTGCTTATACGCGTCCTCCTGTCTGGAATACTCATTCTCGATCATTTTTAGCTGGTCCTATCAGAAAGCAATTACAAGAAAATACTTTGATAACGTTTAAAACGAGGCTGAGTTTCTCCCTCTTGTTATTTCAAGACCTGTACATAACTCACTTTCAATATGATGATCAAAAAAATTTTTAAAAATTGTTTCGAGGGCAAACGCTTACTGCTCTTACCAGCTTTGTTTGCATTTCACTCTTTTCTTTTTCCCGAGCAGCCTCCAAACGCATCACCTTATAAAGAAGACAGGGTGTATGTGGTTGGATGAGAGAGATAATCACTTCATAGAAATACTGTGGAAAATAAACCTAAATGGCTGTCTCAATTGCCTCCAATAAAGCACACAAAAAGCTAACCGCACTTTATAGGTTCTTGAAAGCTATAGTTGGACTAACTATTCATATGCAAGACGCTCGCATGCCTGCATAAACAGTGCACATAAAAAAAACAGGTCAAAAGAGTGGTATAAGCAGTATAAACAAGTACCTGTCCTTCTAAGCTCGCTGTTTGTCTGTCTGAGGAGCGTTTTCCTGACAACGATTCCTCCTTTAATATGGCCAATTCCTGCTCAAGTTGAAAGTTCTTCAAAAAATATTTGAAAAATAGTGCCTTTTAAAAAAGTAGGCGGCAAAATGTCTCTAGAATTTGAGCCAAGCTCGCCGGAGAACAAAACATGCAATTGGTCGACCAACACTGCGCTCCAGTTCGACTAATCGGGTTATCATCCTATCAGTAACGAATTTCTCATCATGACGACCTCTTCTACTTTTAGAAACAGAGTAAGTTGCTTTGCAGTGATACTTTATGATATCTTAAACTTTTGTGGCAGTTTTCATACTGCTACCGATGCACAACCGACATCTTATTCGCAGCTTAATTCTGCTCATATCTGCAACAGGCACGGTCTTTTACAGGAACTTGTTTTTTTTTTTCATTTTGTCCCGCTTAAAAAGAAGTTAGGTGCTTTAGGTGTCAAGGATCTTCCAGTGAAAAGACACCCACTGAGCTCGTGGTCATGAACTTGATTAAACTTTTATCGAGTCAATACAAGTAGTTTGCCCTGTTTATCAGAAAGTTATTGAAAACCAATATCTAAATAACGTACAATGATCACCCTGGGTGATGATGGGTAATTACCGTACAGAACACGCCCCTGGACAGTTTGTCGCAGCTTTCCAGTGCATCGGGTTTCAGGTCGCTCTGACGCTCTGCCAGTTTCGAGCTAGTCAACACTTTCCCGCCCACACCACCCTTATTTGTTTAGTTTGTTGATCTCTAGCGCCAGTGTCTCGTTCTGCTTGTCAATCAACTGTGTTACCCAAACATTGTCGTCTGTGTTTGATATGAATAGTAATTAAATGAAACAGTACCAGTGATAACATACTTGACTTTTCCAGCTTTCGTAATCCTGGTCGTATCTTCGTTTGCACTCGGTAAGTTCTGATTCCTTTCTTTCCAATCTTTCATTTAGAGTGCTAACCTAGAGAGTACATTTAAATAAACAGAATAAAATTCTAATTCTTTGACATTTCCAATCTCAATATTTAGATATAAGTCCTTTGATTTTCTTAACATGATTGTTCTTCTATACCATACTGTTAATTAAATCAATTTTATTTTATATCATACCCAGCAACTGCAATAATAAGAAAGAGTTCAGGTAATCTTCACAGTCTACCATTACGACAACACAAATGTGCAATAAGTAAAAGTTTGAAAGGCCCAAGGAATTATGGAGTCTTAAGTTAAAGAACTCTTACAATTATGAGGAAGGAAATTCCTTGAAAATATTCTGTTTTCGAAAGAACAAAAAAAAACTAAAAAAAACGACAAGAAAGATTATTACCAGAGATCCCAGAGTGTTAGTTCGATCGTTTGAGTTCGCCCTCAATTCATTGAGTTGATCACGAGTTTCACGGAGCCGATTCTCAAGCTGCTCTCTCTGCAATTAAGATTAAAACGAACAAATTATTATACCACATGGAGAAGAAACGAGAACTTCTTATAATCACATGTACAGTCACATGGAGCACTACAAACCAACATGTACCTCTTTTTCAATAGCTTGAACCTGATCGTTACCCGAAAGCTTGCTATCGTCAACTCTAGAACAAGGAACAAAAACTCATCAGAATAAAGAGACGTACGTCGAAAAGATACATACAAACCCAAGATACAACCGCAGTACAAAAATGAATTATTTCATATAAACTTCACATAACCACATTTAGTTGGAATATTGCTAAACTGTGCAGCAGGAAAAAGCTCACAGAACATTTTGTTTACTGAGTTACATTCGAGAATTAGAGAGAAAAAGCTTTTGAAGACTTGCAACTGCTTGCCGACATACATGTGAATGTGCGCATTGTATGCATTTGTGCACGAAAACACGAAAAGACAAATCGCATAGAAGGTGAAATTGTAACACGCTACTGGAGAAAAGGCCTTGCATTTGCTTTCCATTCTTGTGAGAACCACACCAAATTTAACAACTCTAAAACAAAAGCTTAGGAGATGAAACCACTCTCACCTTTGTTGTAAATCGCCTACTCTTTCTTTCAACTGAGCGATTTCTCCTTCGTTTTGCTCCAGTTCCATCGAGACCTATGGTTACGCAAAAAGTAGTAAGGCTTTAAGATAAAAACAAAAAACGCAAGTCGGATTCCTGACAGGTGCGATAAAAAATTATCTGTAGCTCATCATACCTTGTTCTTATACAAAGCGTGCGTCTGCCTCAGGTTAGCCAATTCCTCATCTTTAAGACGAAGGGACTTTTCGACTCTATCGAGCTGCACTGATTTCTGCGAAAACATATTTATTTTAATAGGTATGTACACTTTCAGGTATACTGTATTGACCACGTCCCTGATAAGGCTTTTCAGGACAAAGAAAAAAAAGTGAAATATTGTGAATAACATAGCGTTTTAAAACTCCAGCTGTTAAAGCTTGAGATTATCCATAACAGAGAAATAAAAACAAAACGAAGCTCAAATCAATTAAGTAACGTTTGAATATAAAATTCAAAAGTTTATCTATTCTTATATTACAGCCTACAACGTTTATGAACATCAGAACATTGTAGTATACCATGACGGTATAAGGGTCACTGCATTTGAAGCCAACCAGCTTTGTTAAAAAGTTCAAGCCGCGGCCCTACACCTCAAGACAAGTCCCGTCTCTCTTCCGGGCGTACATGACATGCAGACTGTCGATAGCGTTCTTACCTGTGTTAATTCATTCACAGTGTTTTTAAGTTCGTCGCAAAGAGAGGTCTTCTCTTTTTCGAGACTTGTTACTCGTGCCTGCTGTTGTTTGTCACGGGACTCGAACTTTGTCCTTTCAAAAAAAAAATGAAGCGCCTCAGACAAGGACAAAAACTGGCCGCGACATTGTAAAGGAAAACAACAGTTTCTTGTGTCACTTCAGAGGCCGAGCGCATCACTGATACAACAGTTAAGAACAAACAAAGAGAGTGCACATCACAAAGGCAAAGTGAGCACGCATCACTGACGCAACAGTCAAACACAAAGAGAGCGCGCATCTCTGACGTAGCATTCAAAAACAAAGGAGCGCGCATCTCAAACACAACAGTCAAAAACAATCAAAGCACATATCTGACGTAAAAGTAAAAATAAGAGAGAGCAACACTGGCCTTGCAGTCAAAAACAAACCGAGCGCGCATCATTGACGCAACAATTAAATACAAACGAAACGGAACAGTCAAACACTGATTTTGTCTGCTCCAAACATCCTCTGAGTGCAATACTATTAATTTAGCGGAAGATCAAGGAAAGTAAGATGAATCATGAAATGTATAATATACCGCTTTCGAGTTGTGTACTGTGGAATATTCCTGGAATAAATTATTTTCTGAGTATACGTGAGTCTCAACAAGAGCGCGTTTACCGTTCACAAACTTTTAGCGGGTATAATAATAATAATAATAATAATAATAATAATAATAATAATAACTTTATTTAAGTGTCAGTGTATTTAGCACTGCTGTGCTAATTGGGGACACTGTAAATAAGGAAACAAACATCGTAAATGAACAGAAACTCGTTAAAAACCCCAACTGGTAGGAGGCAGACCAGTTGGCTATTTACAAAGCGTGCAGGAGTTGAATTCGGGGCCACCGAAGACAAATCCATCCAGTGGCAGGGAGGAGGACTTGAACCCGGGACCTCCGGCTTACAAGTCCAGCGCCCTAACCACTAGGCCACGCTCGCCTCCATAAGATCGCAACGCAAGCTACGTGTAAAACTGTCGCATATACAACGGCTTTCTTGCTATCTGATTGGCAGTTCCTATGGTATGGAATGGATTGCACACATGTTCATGTAGTAAAACGACACAAGAAAATATTAAATACTGCACATGAACACAAACCTTTCTCGAGCCAAGTCATCTAAACGCTCCTGAAGAGAAGCCAATTCTCCTTTCTGTTCAAGGTAAGATTTGTCCAAGTCCTCTATTTGCTACAGCAAAACGACAACATAGATATGATTTTCTACAGTTGAGGAAATCCACTATTTTACTTTTATTACGATTTAATATCCTAATCTAAGAGATCAGCATAAAACAATCTGAAGGATCTGGAATAGAATCGATTAATACGATAAACATTCACAATGGGTAAAATCTCTAGTAATAATGCACTTGACTTTAGTTTAAATTTAGCCACTAGCATTTATTACTTATTTCAAAACCTAAATGTTTGAAAGCTTAGTGAAAAAAAGGACTTTTAAAATATATTTAATTCAGTGCGTCAACTCGTTTTAAGTGTATAACAATGCTGTTTGTAGCAATTCACTGTTATCAAAAAATTTTTAAAATTTCTTACCTTGCTTTTTTCAAATATTTCTGCAGCTTTGCGAGTGGCGTCGGTTTGGTACTGAATAAACTATTTAGAGGTTATAAAATGGGTAATTTTTACGGATTCTATCAACTGGATTCCGTTAAGTTTACCATGTGAAGTATGTAAGTTATACAGATGTTTAAAATTGTACAGATCTCCACTTTAGGTGAAATATGCGATATACTGTATGACTATGGTATGTTTTAAGAAGTCTTTACTCTTTAGAGCACAAAAGGAATGAACGATTCCGAATATAGAACCCGATATTTTTTAGCGAACTACCTCCTAACATTAGGGAGTATAACACCTTGTCAGTCTTCTGCAAGAAATTGTTAACTTATTTCTAGGATAAGTTCAGTGCTTATTTTTTATCGTAATTAATTATTTTATTATGAGTTAAGAGCAATTTTTTTGGTTATTAGTCTTTGATACTGATTTTTTTGAACAAGGTAATTAATTAACTATTAGAAACTTTGATACTTCAAGGCGGTTTTGTAAGGATATAAGGAATCTTGTACTCTCTTTTCAGCTGTCCACAATTCATTGGATTGGCTTGTGCAATGTAATGTAATTTGAAATTTGTTTAAAGATTACAGCGATGAAGTTAGTTCTCATTTTATAACCGAAGCTGAAGCATGTTATAATACAGGCTGGCCAATTTGTTTGTTGACAAAAAATTAATCATAATAATTATTTCAAATTGCTGTGTTCTCGAGAGCTTTGACTGCATTGTCACCCTAAGGATGTTCCTAAAAATGTATCGATTTGCCTCTATCTGATGTACAGAGTAAGTGTTTCATAACACTTATTAAAAATAAACAGCATGGTACTGTAAAGGCACATGCAATAGTACTCTTTTTTTGGTATTCTTCAAAAATTTCCGTGAGTGATAGCAAACTGGGCTTCAAGAGTACTTCAACAATATCTTTTCTTCCTAATATGTAATTTCTTAAATTAAATCATTTACCAAGACAAATTGTGATAAAAAATAATAGAGAATGTGTTTGGTTGCTAACTAAAAATGTGTAAAAGGATCTTTATGCTTGATAGTCAAGTCAACTGATGTAAGATCAGACAACTTAACTGTTTTTTGTCCAGGAATTTATTTTCTCACATTTGTTAATTCATTTGCTTAATGACATTTCTTTTTATCGCAATCAATTCATTCTTTACAACTTTGATCATTTATTTATTTATTCATTTGCGTATATAATCATTTATTAAAGTTTTAACTTGCCTATTTTTTTTCATTCAGTCATCATGATTCCATTTCACACCTTTCAATTTAAATTTTTGTTACAGTTGCATTGGAACAAGAAATAATAAGACCTTGTCACAATGCCTCATGTGTCATTGCAGAATGATTTTCAAAAATTCATGTCTGATTTAGTAAAGAAATTCCAAGAAGAGGTCAAGAGCACAGAAATCAAGCCATATTGACTACTTACCACATAAACACCTGTGGAATTATTTCTCTGATTCATCACTGATGACATTTACAGTTTAAGAATTCTTAATAGCAGCGTAAAAAAGCAATACACATGTAATACTGTCGAACAGTGGAACAATGTTCATGATTTAGTCTGCTTTCCCACTTTGACAAAGTAAAAGGGGAGTTACTTTCATTGATTTCGGCATGAAGAAATCCATGTCTTACAGCTTCAGAATTGGTAGCAAGGAAAGTTTAGCTATTTAATTAATTCAACATTCTAATATTTTGACAATTTAGTATTTCATAGAGCCGTGGAGGAGACTAACGCCTTTGGCTGTTATTGGATGCGCTATCCAAATAAAATTTAGTACTGCTACAGTTTAAGGGTACTTGCAAAATGCAAAACCTACCAAGGACTTCATCTTGGTGAGTTCTTGCTGTTGGAGTTGGTTAAGTTCATTCAAGTCTGCATAGCGAGTGCTTTCCTAAACCACCAGAATGTTTTATAAACTTAGAACTGATATCTTCAAATTTTTAAATTTAATTGCCATCTACCTTATTTTAACTTATAACACAGCTTTACAAAAGCACGTGCTCTGATTGACTAAAATATGCATGACCCATTTCCTATGTGGGTTGCATGCTGATATCAGTTTGTTTTGCTTTTTTTTTCTACTGGAAAAGGAAGATGTTGAAACTCTCACTGTTAAAAAAGAAATGGTTAGCATGCAGTACAAGATTTATTTTCATCAAAACTAATTCCACCAGTGCCCTGTAATGCCATTGTCTAAATTGAAAAATACTGAAGAAAAGTGTGTTTGAATTTGATAATTCATGCAGACTCCAGGTATTTACAGGTAAATCCAGGACAAAAAATTATTATACAAATGTAAACAAAAGCTCTCTCAAATCAGTGAGTACATTCTTTAACCAATAATAATCATTATCAATAACAGCAGAGCCAGTTAATTTAGGTCTGAGCTAGATTTTTAGAGATTTTAAAAAAGGCAACAATCTGATCTTACCAAAGTTAATTCCTTTAGTTTACTTTCAAGTTCCTAAAAGTTTAATTCCAAACATTTTAATGATTTCATACTTTGATAAACAGTAGTTCAGAAAATGAGAAATTTTAAAATAATTATTTCATTTTAGAATCAGTTAGTATAAGGCAGGACAAGAGAGTTGGTCCAACATTAAGTCAGACTTTTTTATATTTCTCAATCTTGCGACTCTACAGAAATTCAAGACCTGTATGGCCCAGTTGTTTGAAGGGTGGCTAACACTATTCCCTGAAAAAACCCTTTTTGCGGTACACTTCTGATAATACTCATCCTCTGGGTAGGGGTTTATCTGCTGGATAGCGTTTTCCAGTCTTACAACAAGTAGGCCTAGGTGTGTGACACCATGGATAGACTGCTAAATGTTGCTGTGCATATCCAAATACAGTATATTCAAAGTGTCTAAACTATACTTTTCTTTAATGCAACTTTTAGAAATTTGATTTCACTAAAAATTCAAGGAACAGTCTGCATGAACATTGCTAAAGTGTGCATGAACATTGCTATTATAAAACATAGTGACACCACAAACTGTAGTTTTATAATCTAACACATTATAATATTTCTCTTACAGAAATCAATAAGTCTTTGGACTACATTATTGCACCTATGCGTAGGGCAGTTTCATTACCACTGTCAACAAATATTATCTGTCAGCAATTGGAACTTTTGCAAAATGGCAACAGGAGATTTCATAGTAATCTCAAACTGTATGTCTGAGTACAGCAGCTCATGTACAATGAACATGTAGCTACTGTTCATTTTACAGGATTGAATCAAAGTATAATGTGCTGTAATTGTATGTGGCATACTTGCATGACATAACTCTCTGTTGTGTACTACATTCCACAACAGCATAAAAACACCATCCTCTGAATTTAACAACAATCTTGAAAATCAATGAGAGAAAAAATCTGCTATAAATCCTTAAATATGAAAAAAATTCTAATGCAACTGTAAATAGCATATTTGTAAATTAACTGTATTCAAAATTTAAAAATAGCACTTAACTTTCAAACAATTAATTATGAAAACTAGAACCATAAAAACAAAGATCATGGGAACAAAAACTAGTTAAAGTTTAATACATCTATACCATTATTACTTGATATAAAGTTACAAACACACTGTTAGCAATACCTGATTTTTTTCATCTAGAGTCTTTTCAAATTCATTTTTCATCTTCCTGGATTTCTCTTCAAACTCCATATTCATACTTCTTAATCTCATAGAGTGCTCTATAATGTAAAGTTGACATTTCAGTTCAAGGTTTACTTTATAATTTGTTATACTGTCCAGCCAGCAAACCAGCCATCAGACTGGATCTGAGGTGTCTTCAGTTTCTTAGCATTGTATAAATGATTATGCTTTTCTGATTGTTGCACAAAACATATTTTACAACTATACAAGTCATGTATGTAGTGATTTGACAATGAAAACACTCATGACAATCAGAGTAAACTATATGTCATGCAAATGGAAAAAAGAGCAAAAAATATATCTGTCATTGACATAGTGTTGCAAAGGAAATA
Source organism: Pocillopora damicornis (assembly GCF_964200805.1). Lineage (NCBI taxonomy): Eukaryota > Metazoa > Cnidaria > Anthozoa > Scleractinia > Pocilloporidae > Pocillopora > Pocillopora damicornis. Next base: position 22,897,226 of record NC_142673.1, on the reverse strand, counting down.
AACAAAGGCCAGAGAAATGTCAACTAAATGGTAAAAAAGAGGAAAAATATCTCAGTCACAGAATGCAACAAAGGGAGAATTAAGAATAGCCTGAAAAGGCAGGGTAAAGTATTTGATCTTGAGATTTTCAAACAAATCAAGCTTGTATCACAGACCAAATTTAGTTTCTGTACCATTGAGATGAATGCTAGAAGCATTCAAGGTGTTTGCCGGCCATCAGATATTAGAAAATTTCCCGCTGCAGCACAAATTCTCAAGTTAAATTTCTTTGATTAAACCAATTTTTGTGGAGAATGTCCCATAATGATTGCCTCTCACTTTTCTCCTGAAAAGTTTGAATATCACTGCTTATCAAGAAGGTGCATCTGGTCTGGGTAATATTTTTTAGTTGTATTACACATGGCATGCATGCACATACATTCAAAAATTTGTTGCTATGATTACCTTCCTTCTGCTTTTCAAGAGCACCTTCAAGGGATTCCTTAACTCGGGTTTGCTCTCTCAGTAGACTTGCCATATCTAGAAAAACAGGTAAAACAGAAACAGCAATGCAACTGAGCAAGAACAGCTTGAAAGATCATAGAGTCATAATGTTTGCTGCTTACCCTGATCACACTGATCAACTACATGTGTAGTACTTAATAAATCTACAAACAGGATGGGTTCATTTAAAGGAGTTTTTGAATATCTGTTCACCTGCAATCTTTGCTTCCAGTTTACTGACTTGATCCCCTTTCTTCGCCAACAAATGAAGAATTTCTTCCTTGGATGACCGAGAGTTGACCTGCAACAACAAAAAAAATATACATTTTCACACAGTTCCAGCTCCTCCAAATGGACACCACCACAAGGAATCAAAAAAGTTGTGGTAATTAAGGTTTGAAGCTATAATCTTTAACATATGCCTAAGAGACCTCTTTTTGTGATTAAATATAGCATATGAAATTTAATCAATTCTCCCACCACCCCCAAAATGTTTCTTTCCTTGTTGATATGCATTGTTGATAATAGTGATTTGTCTGTACTTGTACACATATATCAACATTCTTCTGCTTTACATGAGATTTCAAATTACATGTAGCTTATTTAAGGCATAAAATTTTGAGACTGCATAAATGATCTTTCACAAAGGATTAAATTTGAAGATTTAATTCTAAAAGAAAAGTTTTGGCAATTAAAGAAGTCAAAGGATGTTTACAAGTTGAGTATTTTAAATATACATTTAAAGAGAATCTTAATGAGCTGAGTGCTTAAGTATCCTTTTATACCAAAAAGAAGTTATAGATCACAAATGTAATTACTATCATTTTCCATTTCAAAACAGGTAAAAATTGGTTTACTGATTGGTGTCGATTATGCATAGGGAAATAATGAGATGAGAAACATCTTAATAAGATCTCTTTCAGACCAGACAGAATGCCAGTCTTTTCTTTGAAATCAGCCATTACAGATTTGAAGGAAACCTGTGGTAAAAACACTGTACCTAGGAGCACTACATTGTGCACCAGAGCATGAACAGCCATAAACCCACCCAAGCAAGGATGAGGTAGATACATGTACAACTTTACATGTATGTAAATCAAAACCTTTTATTTACAAATGTAGAGGAAATTTGGTGACATTTGCTAAAGTATAACTCTCAATACAACTTTCAATCAAATTTGAACCTATATACGGTCGAACAAAGTGAATCACTCCTACCAAACATTCGTGATTCATTATTTATGACCTCTGTTATTTTGAGTCAACTTACATCAGATCAACAACAGAACGCATTTTTTTAAAAAGGAGAGCTTTGTCGTGTTACTGTATTGCCCTGCTAACACATTCCTTGAAACGATAAGGGAATTCTTCATCACTATTTTTACCTTTAAAGAGTGGTAATGAGTTGGCAACGTGGAATATCTATCATAATTTAATTCACCGCGACCAAGCCACAATTCTCGCCATATGGGCAAAAGAGCATCAAGCTTTAGTACTAATTCAAAAGAAAGTATTCCTCCATTTACAAAGTCACCATTTTTTGCCGAAACAAATTATATCCTACAACTTTTTCGGCTCTGGGACATGGTGTAGTCAAGGTCACAGCGAAACAATGCATGATATTAAAAAGTCATGAGAGAAAAGGCAACAAGACAACGAGAAACAGAGCTCTGATGGTCAAACTAACACTACTACACACCGAAAAACCCGGAGGTTCGATGGGCGTCCCAACTGGAGTCGCGGCTGATCTGCTCGTGAAAGAAGCATGTCTTGATACATTAAGCCCTGATGAAACAGTACTGCTTTCGCTGAGTAGTGATTCCCTTGATTCGTACAAGCTACTCGCATTGCTGAGTCTTCGCCTTTCCCATTTGTTCTCCGTCCATCCATTGACTTTAGCTCGTCGAACACTCGGACTAGAAGGCAAAGAGCGGCTGGAGTCTGAGGTTGATTCCTCTTCGGCGATTTTCTGCTTGAGTTTTGCAAACATTTATCGAGAATTTTAAGAGACTTCGCTAATTCTTCCACTCATAGTGTAAGCGTGCCGCTCTCAGCTGTTGATCCAGTCTAATTCCGTTTCCGCTCTGGTCCCCGGCCTTTGTTTACGCATCCTCTACACAGGGCGCTGCTCAGGATATTGCAGGCTCATACGGAAGCGGAAGTGAAAGATGTTTCGTTCACTTCCTTTTCCTTGATAATCATTTTTCCACCAAATTTTGAACCCATAAGCTTGGAAGAAACATTTTTCACGCGGAAAGCTTTAACTTTTAAGCTTTAAGAATCTGTGATGTAAGCAGGAATGTTTTTCCTTTGTTATTATCCGCAGAAACTAAAAGTTGGTTTTTTCAGTATAGTTATTTAGTAACATGGAAAGTCTAACCCCTGTATGTCTCTGGTGGAAAGAATAGGAAACTTACCATAGATGACGATGACTGAGACTTCTAAGAAATTTTCTTCTCTCTTTGACAGTAATCTGTAATCTAGGCGATGTTCAAGGTAATTTAGGATGGGACTGGGAGAGAAATAAAAGAGATCAAGAGATTATGAGGCAACCTTTTTTGGCTGGAGAAAGTCAAAGAAGCTTACATGGCTGGAAAATATGCAGGAACAAGGGAGGTCAATTACAACGGTATATCGGTGAAAGACCCTTGAGAAAAGCCAAGGCATTAAATTATAAGTCATTCACGATAAAACACAGGCACCTGGGCTCGGTTGTTCAAAAAGCGGTTAGTGATATTCCAGGGTTAACAGTTTAACTTTTCCTCGATTTCTCTCGAAATAAAGCGTGTTGTAGGACTTACATCGGGGTTTTACCTCAGCGCGAGAAAAAACTGAAGGAGAGACACTAGAAACAATTTAAACTGTTTGCAAAGCTGCAAAACTAAATCAGAAGTTGTTGGCCAGCCCTATGTTCGCTTAATCAACCTTAATCTTTCTTTAACCAACCGGGCTACAGTCAGAAAGTAATTTATTTTTGTTTACATCTTTAACACATTAGTTCTCCAAGAAATATATTATGTGCAAGTTGCAAAGATAAAATATTACTCCAAACACTATATCCGTCGCAGAGTCACTGTGGCTCGGTGGTAGATCATCGGAGGGCAAATTTTGAAGATCTAAGTTTCGATTCCTAAAGGGAGACTCCGATGATTTTTTTTCCTTTGTCTCATGCACGGTTGTTACATGAAATAATTATTACTATTCCCACACACAAAAAAGAACTTGTAAAAGAGTCTGTTTTTATTCCCTTGCTAAATTGTGTTAGCCACGCCTCTGTTGCTGTTTTTTTTTTAATGCTTTTCACAAAAAATTGAGGCCGACATCCTCATTTGACCTTTTCAAATAAAACAGCAGCAACCTAACCACAAAAAAAGCAGTACAGAGGGGTAGAGTTTTAGGTTTGAAGCAATGAATTAACATATTCCATCGTTTCCATCTCCCAACAGGACTAGCTGTGATTAATTTGGAACTTCTCCTCGTAGTACTTGTTTATACTTGTACATTATAAAGCAAATTGGTAGTGAGAAGTCGAACAATCATCACTTGTAGAAGATTATAAATCCACTTTTTTTAATATACATGGAAATTTAGATAGAAGGGGGAGATCAGATCTCTTCAGATCTTGAGACGTAAAGGACTACAAAAAAAGATGAGAACCGAGAGTGGCAAGCTCTAAAGGCTTTGCTTTTCTCCAGGGAAGAAAAATCTTTGCTCAAAATAATTTCCAACATAAAAAAAATCAAACTTTAACAATTCTTTATGGCCGATTGACCCCAGGCGAGGAACAATAAAGTAAACATCTCAGGTGGTCTGATATCTTGTTTAAAGAAAAGAGTTCAAAGTACGATAAAACGTTCTTAATTAACCACGTGGGAGTCGCATGTCATTATATAATTAACTCATTGTGATCTGAGTCTCAGTGATTAGAGCCCTTAACCAATCACTAAGCGAGAATTCTCAGCTATTTTTGGAAAATAAAAAATTTTACCGTCAGTCAAAGTTTGAGAGCACATGGCTTTAGAAGTTTCATACAAGGAGATTTGTGCAAACTTGAGGGATGATGCTGTTTGCAATTTTTGTCCTCACAAGGTCTATGCTGTTAATTATTACAGGTAATTAAGTAGCACTGAACAGTTACTTGCAACCGAGCCTAATGAATGTACCACCGGCATGGCCGGCACATGTACACTGAATAACGGTATTTGTTAAAATCTGAGTCGAACAGTACTCACTTTCATAGCTGGTAACACCTAGCTCACAATTTGCAAAAGAGTGCTTACATCAAAGTTGGGATAATTGTGCAATCTGTCCTTAAAATTGAGAAATTGTCATATGAAAGCACGTGGAATCGAGTCTCGGAAAGCGCGTGAAGGGTCTCCTTATCGGACGCATCAAATTCGTCATGGTGTTCTCCAATCCTAACGGTCTTCAACCCGCATCATTTTCCTTACCCAAAATGATATTTTCAGGTTCACCCCAATCTTTTCAGTATCAGTCGCACACGAAACAAATTATTTTCGGAGAGCGGTTACGTAACATTCGATTTAGTCGCAAGCTACTTGAAACAGCGTGGCTTCTGCTAACTAGTTATCACAATTGAAGGGAGCACGTGAAAGCTCGGTCTCAGCAAATGTGGACAGCTTTTAGAGCGAAGATAACCTTTTCATTTCACCTTTTTGAGTTAAATCTCACCCAGCTGTATGTAAGATTAAATCTGCAATGAAAGAGGCAACGAAAAATTGGGGATGCAAGCCGTGGTTTAAAGTAACGATGATATCAGCTAGTACATTTTACAAGTGGAAATATGATGTTCAAGTTTGGTTTTTAAATAATCGGAAAGTAAAAATATCAGTTCAAAGCTTTCTCAACATAAATTAAAGAAGGTTATGAATCCTATTCTTACACTATTACCATAGTGACATTGTGGTGGTTGTGCGTGTTTCCTTTCAACGTCACCAAATTATGATAATAAAAAAAAAGCCAGAAAAAAAAATGCAAAATAAAAGTCACAACACAACCTTATCATACTTCCACGAGCCTTTTCTATAATCAAAATTACGATTTTCATACAAACATTTTTAGACCTTTGAGTTTTAATAAACTGGAATTAGTTTTCTGCTAAACCAAAATACCCACTTAACTGAAAGTAAGACACAGATATCATGAAAAAATCAAAGGTAGCTAACAACTCAAAAAGAGAAAGAAAGCAATAGACATTAGAGCCAATGATTGAAAATGAAAAGAAAGGGGCAGGGTCTGGCTGTAGCCGCTAACAGGAGTTTCAAGAAAAGCCGGCTGTTGACAGTCTATCGCTGTCTATAAGACCTCTCACCGCCGTATGTTAATCTTTCGAGCTGGCCCTCGTGTTTGGGTTTCGCCTTACGACCCCTTTTCCGGGCTACCCCTAAGGTAAGAGTGTCAGATTTTCTGCTCATAGAAACCGAAGAATCATGAAAGTAAAATCCTTGTTTTTTCACTTTTCCCTTATTAAAAAATTGCATCGAAACTATAGCTACCGCTCAACAATCATCCGAGACAAAACTACGTTTACCTCCTGGAATCGGTGGCTGCTTTCTCTATCTAAGCAAGAATTAGACCTTAAAGATCGCTCCTAAACGCCTCATTTTTAAGCATTTTCTGGCTTGAATACAACATGGGGACACATAGACACTAACAACAGCAACCAGCTGCAAAGCGCCCAAATTCAACATGAGTACTGAAGCTAAATCGAAAAGCATATCTTGTGAAGAATCTCCATTTGATGTTGTTTTTCGACCTCCGTGTTCTTTTCTCGACCCGCGAGGAAACTATTCAGTGATGTTTTATTTCTCACAAAGCTGAAAATTTACTCGAAGCATAGCAAACAAGATGCTGAAATGGACTGAAATACTGATAATTGGAAGAACGAGATTGACATTACATTAATCAAAATGAAAGATTGGAAGAGTAAAACCAGAACGAATCCAATCAATCTCTTAGTTTAACTGACTTATCAGAAATGGGTAAATCAGTTTCAATCACGTACTTTTAACCCCCTTCCCCCCTCCCCCTAACGCCTCTCCTTCCACTCTATTAGAAGTTGTACCATAGTATAGGCATGAAGGGAGAAATGACCTTCAAATTCAATCACGCAATACGTTTCTTCATAGGGTGGGTGGGTGGGGAAGCCATGGCATTAAACAGTAAAGTCTACAAAATGGCCGAACCCGGACTCTCCAAACACATTAAATGGTACGGGAATTTATTCATTAAAATTAAACTGTACTTAACTACAGGATTATGTTTGCATACCTTGTCAACAATAATTCTTTCTGTTTCCATTTACCCTCTTCAGTTTTCGATAAAAATACAACATGTCTTTCCTCAGCCTTATACACTAACTAGGTAAAACTTGAACTGACTCCTAGCAATAAACTTAACCTCAAGACATGTTTTGGCTACTTGTCAAATAGTCCTAGTGGGGGTACGTTTGGCAAAGAACATCTGATCAACCAACTGGATTAATAATGACTTTGAAATGTAAGAAATAGGCTTCCATCTTACTCCTGATCACCCCAGCTCATGCGATAAGGCAGCTTGTTTATGTTTCACTTCCGCTCCGATTATTTTGAATCTATTTTTTTTGGACAATCGTAACAATTTGAGAGCTCGTAGCAAACGATAAGAAAATGGAAAAGGTATTTTGATGTGACAGTTATGTCGGGGCGTACTTTGATGAATTACAGCCCAATTCAATCACGCCCAATATCCTAGCCACAGGAAGGTCTCCGCGAAGATAAAAGAAAACGTTTTGCCAAAACACAGAACTATTTGATAATTCAAATGCTCTCATGCACGCAGCAATTTATCTCGTTATATAATTTAATTATAGTTGCATAATCATTCATAATTATAGTTGCATAATCATTCATAATCATTCGTGTATTCAAGACAGGTGGAAACGTTCATTTTCAACAAATTCATTCCCATCGCACGTTTAACTGCTCTACGTAACTGAATGTATTCGACAAAAGTCTCGTCACCAAGAGCACCTCGGTTTTCAAACTGGCAGCGGGTATATTGACGCCATTTTGAGAAGCGAAATACTCTAAGGACGAGGTAGCTTTGACGAAATGTCTAGAAAAACGGCCTCAAAACTAGTAACGACAGACCTACAGTAACGAAGACGCAACTATTAAAGTCTCATCTCCATCTTCTTCAGGGGTTTTAATCTCCGCCAATGAGAAAACTGAAGAGAAAATTCAAGTGAGGATATTTCGCGACGCCTGCTTTAGTTTGAAGTACCCCGGATTCCCAACTCGTCTGGAAGAGAATGAGATTGTTTATGTCGAATTAGAAGGTATTAAAACGCAGATGGTTCATGTTACCACAGTGCTTTGAATTGCTACAATTCTTTATTTCTCGGTGTATTTTTGAAGTAAGATGAGCAACAAAGAGAAGTTTTCTGAACTTTAATCATCTCTTACTTTTTGCTGCAGCCATCGATGATTATCATGTCGCTATTCCTGAGGAGTGTTACGTGAGTGCCAACAAGAAACACGACCATTGCCCCACACAAGGATATCAACTGATCAGCGACTAGTGAGTAAAGTAATTGTAGATACAAAGATGGAAGACAAATGCTGTTTGTTCCACACATTGAGTCAATTAATGATCGGGTCGCTATAATAACGCAGATCTAGAAAGTAGAAAGGAGGTTTAACAGAATTTTTAAGCGAGTCGTCCCACAAACCTCCCACACGGCATTTTTCTGTCTGCGCAACTATCGCGAGTCCTGGCCTGTTTACTAACTAAATGCCCGCGGAACAGGTTGAAAATAGATATATAATAAAACACAATATAAATTTTACTCACCAAATCACAAGACAGCAAAACAATGAATGTCACGCACAGTTAACACAATGATGAATCATTACATCCGTCTGAAACTGAAGGTCCTTGGTGACTCAAAACTCTCCATCAGTAAGTCAAACATGTCTTTTGAAATATTTGACCAGTTTGGCATCCTTTCCATCCTACTGTTACGCTAAGGAGTATAAACTTTTACAAAGTGCCATAAATCCACAGCAAAACGACTTAGACGTGGTCAAGGAGGGAAAAAGCCAAATTGGAGATAAAGATTGTGCTAGCTACTGACACCTAAATGGTTCTCTCAATTTACAGTTGCCCGCGAGCTCTTCACTGTGACTACTTACCGACAAGCAACAAGTCCATACGATTTCAATTCTCCAATGTCCAGTTCTTTGGCCCGAAGAAACAATTCATATATCTCCATTGCAAAATGACAACATGTCGGACGCCGCTGGTGCCCAAGCCACACAGGTTCAACTGTGGAACACAAGCGCTACATTGTCCACAACGAAAGGATAGCTACGTGACTGTGGGTCTCTTTGTGTCGTGGCCGACTAAAGCTAAGTGCAATCAATCGGATCCGGGTCCAACAACCAGTAAGTGATATAAAGACAAAGGGTAATGTAAAGAGGGCATATGTAAAGAGTGGATTTTTCGAATTACTTATAGTTAAGAACCCATTCTCAAATTCCTTTCAAGGATCCGGGTCACCCCATTCGAAAATTTGACTAAGACATATTATTTGTACTGAGAGGCGTCCAACGAAGCAATTTCATCATCATCCTTAAACTTCATGAGTCGGAATTTGTTGCACCACAGATCCACACAACGCGCAGCCCCCGAATGGCTCACCTCAGGTTTGCCAGTCAAATCCTTGTGTCTTGAGATATCAACTGTAGAAAGGTTATATTCTGACTGTACATGTGGAAGTTTGGGTTGAGGAGAGATGGGGTTGAGGCATTTTTCTAAGTGCATCTTTTGGATTGAATGTCGATATATCTACACATTTTAGTAACATTCGTTTCTTTATAAAAAGTTCCGAGAAAGGACCGTTTGGAAAGAGGCCAGGGCTTATCAGCCGGAATGATAAGTGATCAAGGTAAGGTTTCAGTGTGTCGTTATCCATTATTATGAAATTACCCTCAAGAATTGACAGATAGACTGAAATAAGTAATATGGGGGAAAAAAGTGGGTGTCTAAGTAGCAGCATCCAACTGTCTGATTACAGCCGTTCAATTACATCAAAGTTGACATATTTGTTCTGACTGTCAACAAGAGATCTTTATTAATTTTGCTTCGGGGTTCACTTAAGAATTATAGGAAAACTGATTAAAGTGGATGTGTATTTTTTGTCGTTTGCTATTGTCGTAAACTTCATCCTTAAACAAAAAAATAATCATAACGAGAGCAATGATGTTAACAACAATAACAGTATGGTTTGATCCAAAAACGTTGTCACGGTTTCTGAGAGTCTCTAAGCTAAGAAATTAATCTCTTTTAGGGGCAAATAACACAAGACAAGGAGAAATTCAAGTCGGAATATTTTCAAACAACTCCTTCACCAAAGAGTTTGAGTACATCAGATTTCCCATTCATTTGGACGTAAACTCAAATGTTTTCGTCAAGGTGGAAGGTATGAAAACGTTCCTCTAGGAATAATATCGAATTTTTTTTCTGTTTGTGGTAATAAACAAAAGCAAAACCTAAGGAAGAGATAAATGAAAATTATTAGTAACAACCAATAAAGCTTCGTTTCAGGGCGTGGCTTCAGTGTGACGAAGCAAACAGTGGATCTTTCTGTTTTCAATCCGATAAAACTGAAGAATGCAATTACCTCTTGCTTTCTTTTTCTATAGTCCATTCCATATGGTTTCCCTCTTAGATTTTAGTCACACGCGTTCAGTACCACACATTTGCAAATGGAAAGAAATACATTGTCAGTACTGTCTTTTGTTAATAGCCGGTATCTAATTGGCGATAAAATAGCTACGTGACTCTTAACGGTGTTGTGTGTGTTACCTGTGCAAAGAAATGACGACTTGATCAGAACCTAATTAAGGTGCAGTAGATAAAGTGTTTAATGAGGGTGTAAGTATCAAAGATTAGCGCGAGTTGATGATACGTATTTTTCCGTGCGCTAATAATCTGTCTGCTTGACAGTTAAGGCGATATCAATTCTTCCTTATTCGTGGCAGTGAGAGCATCAATAAACCGGCTTCTAACTCTACTCAACTTCAATTTTCAGCAACGGAAAAGGGCCAAATAGCTATTCCGAAAGAATGTCATGTGAGTGCATTTAAGAACTATAACCACAATCCGGTGCTGGAATACGGACTCATCGAAGATTTGTAAGTGAGTTGACTGGACATGGCTGGGAAGCGGAAAGGGAAGTTATGAAATTACTGCACTGAACTTTACTAGGAGAAGCGAATAGTTTTACGGGTGGAAAGAGTGAACACCCTTACTGGATACTTTTTGATAATTTTATTGTTTTAGCTGATCTGAATTGAAAGACAGTCACGGTAGATCAACCGTGAGTTTATTTTCATGGATACTACGGGCTCTAAAGTTAATCTAATCAGCCATAATATCGTCATGCTCTCTGTACTCCTTACCCATTTATTGTTAATTCTTCACCTGTAGAATTGACATTGAATAAGATAATTTTCACCCGATTACATTCTGTTGCACTAAGACCATGCCACATCATTACAATGTAAAATCCCTCACCTGCCTATAATTTTACCAAACGGTGAATATCAGGAAAATTCCCTGTTCAAATATCGTTTTCCTATTGCGGAGAACGTACGTGACATTCGGTATTTACTATAGGCAAATACAAGAACAACATGGTGTTCATGACGCCTGAAAAACTGCCCTGTATACAGTCCGTTTTCTCATCGGTTATCCAACGTGAGTTGACACAGTGTTTGTCAAGTGTTTTCCTGAAATAGTTAACGCTGTAAAAACATATTCGACAATGGTTTTGCACGAGCATTGCACTTGCTAACATCCTGTTTTCGTAAATTTTTCCTCCGTTTTCTGATGTGTTTAACCCGATATTTTCTGTGCGTTGCCACAGTCCATTAACGAAGTGAAGACGAGATATTCAGCTGTGGCGGTTGGAAGTGTTGAGCCGTGAGAAGCACCGATAGGCTAAATGCTATTCGATCTACAGAGGAATCTAAAACTAATCGTTGTATTTCGTCGTGTATCTATTTTAGCTGTCCGGACAAGAATGAACTTAGCTACCTTGAATCAAATGCAGTGAGCCAGGCCGTAAGATTCAAATTCCCCATAAGGCAGTACTTTGGGATTGCAGAACAATTCCTGTTCATCCACTTCAAGGTTACCATATGTCGGAGAAAGCAGCCACCGAAAATGACAGCAATCAACTGCAAGACGCTGGCACAGTTCTGTCCCCACCGGCGAGAGGAAACTATTATGACAGTGGGTCCATTTGTGGTTTTACCAGAGGAAGGTAAACAAGATAAAGAGATCAGATTAACAAATGGTTATTGAAGATAAATTTTTTTACTCCTCGCCTGCCCATGATAAGTGAAACTTTTATAACCAGTCTTTTTTTATAATGCGAGCTCAGCGTGATAGCTTTGGGAGGAAGAAGTAACGAGGTAAAACAAGATTTCCTCTCATACCTTACCCCATAGTTGCCCGCGTGCAACGTTCTTGCATTTCTTTGCCAGCACCTAAATTAAGAAATATATATGATAAACTGAGAATAGATAATTATCCACATTCTGTAGCAATCTCTTTATAGTCTCTCTATTTCCCTACGCTTATTTTTACACTTTTTTCCCAAAGGCAAAATTTACACGAATGAAGTAGATCAAGATGAAGTGCGTGTCAAACTCTTTGACAGCAGCTGTTTTTCTCAAGAGTACCCCAAGTTCCCAATTCATTTAGGGATGTGCAGCTATGTTTACATAGAAGTTGAAGGTAAGGAAAAGTTGCTCAAAATCTGAGTATCAATCCGAACTGTGAAGTGCGGCAAGTCGTAATTTCAGGGTAATTTAGTGCGATCAACTGAGTTGAATACGTAAATCGGCCACCGTAAAGCGTTTAAAGGCTGAAGTTTCGAGCGTTAGCCCTTCGTCAGAGCGATTGGAGGAATTGTGGGTTGTGTGGGTTTATTGTGGAAAATGGAGCTACGCTATTGGTGGGAATTTGTTGACGAGAAAATAAGAATAAATTAGTTGAATAAAAAGCGCTCGTTGACACCGTTGGGATTAAGAGTGCCGATTTTGAAGATAAACTTTTGTCATAGAGTTTTGTGGCTTTCCGAACTGCCTAGATATAGGGAAAGGCCGCAAACTACTATATGTTGTTTAGGTAGATTAAAGGGACTAGCGACTGGTTTGGATGTGTTCTTGTCATTTCTTTCTACGTCGCGAAGGTCTTCTTGGAATCGGTCACCTCGTCGTCTTCCTGTTTCATCAATATATAACTTTTTGCAATAAGTCGTAATTTCAGTCTAAATGACCAGTAGCAGCTTAGGCAAGAAATTTTTTCAGGGGAAACCTTAACAAAAACCTACGACAATAAACCTCGTTGTCCTCTTTTCCGATTTGAACCGCTGATACTCTAAACTTAAACTGACCTCCGTTTTTACCAGGTCATAACTTTGTGGTTTTTTGTCCGATCACAATCACGTGCAGGATTTTTTATCCAAAGCTAGAATGCTTTGACCGAATGTAGTCAATGTAGCAGTGATTTGTTTCCCACCTTGTTCATTGATAGTAGATGATATTGATCAGCTAAGTCAAAATAGACTCATGTGATTTACACTGATGTTTTATTTCATTTTGTTTATTTTATTCCTTTTCTTTTAGCTACCCTGGTAGAACATGTAGTTATTCCCAAGAAATGCCGGTTGAGTCGCTCCAAAAACTTCACTGATCACCTTTCCACGAAAGGCTATACATTACTGGAAGACAGGTGAGTATAGGGAAAGATATTAAGAGAAAACTGATTCAAATTAATTAATCAGATACAGCTAGAAATTCAATAAGCAAACGGTGAAAACTCCGAGTGAATGAATGCCCCAGAATGGTTTTTCCGTCTGGCTATCAGAATGACTGACTAGCTAACTCAGTGACTAAAATAAACTTGCTCGTTCGATCGATCAACTGACTGACTGGCTGATTTCACAATTGATCGATGATAGATCAATTAATCGACGGATTTATGGGTAGATAGATTGATTGATTGATTAATAGAGTTAACTGAATTCGTTTTTCAGTTGTCCGTTAGGTTTAGAGTTCGATTATCTACCAACACGCAACAGGGCCGTACGGTTCCGATTTACTTTTGACCATTTCTATGCATCTGCGAAGGAATGTCTTTACCTTCATTGTTTAATGATCACGTGTCAAAGGAAAGAAGTGCCCAGGATGATGCGCTTTAATTGTCTGACGCAAACACAGTACTGTCCACACCACAGAGAAAATGAAGTAACCATGGGCCCGTTTATGGTGTGGCCGGAAGAATGCAACCAGGGAGAAGAGAGTCTGGACAAGAAAACTGTTAATTCTAATGAATTTAAGGGTAATTTTTTCAATTTCTCTTTTTTCTTCTTTCTTAGCCCTAGGTTTTTTATTAGGATTTCTTTTGGCCCCCTGTCGTTTCAATATCCAAAACCGGACATTAATTTTCTAGTGTTTACATGTGCCTTATGAAAACGGTCAACATAAATGCTCTATAGAAATCGCTCCTTAAGGTAAATGTTTATTGAAAACGGGAAAGGAAAAGCAATGCTTTCGAATTCTGATTACTCCTTACACAAAACAGTGACGGGAAAGGTCTTAACGCTTCCGTTTTGATTGTGCTGTCCAAAAACGTATATTGTGATTTGTAGAGCAAATTAAGCACCCCCCAAAAAATTTAAAGCTGACTTTTTGAGCGTGAGCCCTTCGTTAGCCCGTCCTTGCTCTTCCAGGGGCTTATGTTCGCAACGCCAGCTTTTGAAACAGTCCTTGCGGTGGCCAATTTGCATTTTCAACTCAATTTATCAAACCAAATTATGTTGTGATACCCCCACGACAGTATCTTTGGAAACTCACGCCCCCGCCAAGCTCATAATATCTTTTCTGGAGCCATTCTGTGTTCATGAATGAGGTCTCTAAATGAAAAGTAAATAAATGGTACCAACCCTGCAAACAAAATTAAATGCATAAACTAATTTCTGGAAACAGGAAGAATCTCAAGCGGTTCGTTTTGTCCGCTTTTGTATATACAAAAAAAACGTGCTTTTCTTGATCGTTTTTCTACATTTTCCATTATGAATCGGTGAAAATAGATATTTTCCTTTTAAAGCACGTCTCGTCTTGTACCAAAGCGCAAAACAGTTTCTTGTACATTTCGTAAAAGTATGACGTCACGTTCCGTGGTAACGTTTCGAGAGACTGCACGTGGCCCGGCTGTGTTCAGATCAGTTCAATTTTCTACTGCACTGAAAGCTCAGGGAAAGAAAAGAAAAAATGTCTCACAGTTTGATTGTTGTGTACATCATAATCGGACTTTCAAGTCTTTCAGGTAATCTTTAAATTGAAGGTAACTAATGTAAAAAGTCGCGATTGTTCTAAACCAGTCCTTGCACACAGAACTTAGGCAACGCTACAGCACTGACCGAAATATCTTTTGAGGGTCTATTTGATAACGAAGGACGCTGAGTGCCAACGAGATACAGTTCAGATTTCGAGCTTAAATATACCATTTATGGCTATAAAATGGAACATTTAATATATTGAATACCACGCAAATACAGGTTGCTTTCGCACAAACACGCAATCTTAGAAATATTCAGCCATCGTGCATCGTGACGCCGCCAAGCAAATCTTTTGTCCTGACTTTTTGTTACACTTAGAAAGAGTGTCATTACGAATCAATCGCCAAGGACACTTGTACAAAGGAAGAACTCCGATTACCATTTAATCTCCTAAAAACAGTTAATACAACCGCGTACCGCCTCGCAATGAAAATTATTTATTTTGAAACTCAAACCTGGTCGTGGAATCCCTGATGTTCTGAGGTAAATTCATGAATGCAAAATTTAGATGTAACATTATTACTTTTCTCAAGAGGAAGGCTAATCTCGTAATTCATATGTTTTGGTGATTTTTCTCTCTTTAATTTAAATTTTGAATGAAAGCTCAAATGCCGGGGTGAAATTTTTTGGGTACGTGACTCTGAAAGAAAAAAACAATTGAAAAAGTTGTGTCAGATTAGTGTTTTGTAGTTTAGAAAAGGAAGAAAAAATTTTCTGTGAAATCGAAACAGTTGAAAGAACACTAAAAAATTCGCACCACCATGCAGATACTTGTGGAAGTTGTGGCACACAACTTTACCGACCTCCCGTGATTGACAGCTGCCATTCTTGCATGTTCATTGGTCATGCAGAATGTTTTGGAAAAAATTTTGAATACATGAAATAATTTTTCAATTTCTTTCCCATAAATGAAGTCTAATACTCTATGCTATGAATGAACTTTACGATCGTTGTAATGATTGGGCCTTCCTGCAGCAGCGGACAAAACTAGAATTGTTCCGACAAAATCATCAAAGACATTTCTTGCCTTTCTAGAAAACTCATTTCAGTTCAATTACACGCTTGTCGTATCTTTAACGACAAATGTTAGACAAGTTTATCACAGTTTGTCCAGTTTTCACCGGTGATAAATTTTGTTGGCGGTGCATTCGAAGATTAATCGGCTCGGCCAAAATTTGTCAAGTCGCGACAAACCATCCGCACTTGTAAAATGTT
>NC_142673.1:22796112-22873612 GCF_964200805.1 Pocillopora damicornis | reverse complement strand
ACACCCAATTGAAAATAGTCCATTTTACAGTTGTATGCTTGGTTGCCTAGCCTTTGAACAGGAATGAGGCTAAGTTGACCTTGTTTTGATACAAACCTTGCTGCTTTTCAAATGTAAACTACTTCGTAATCATGCAAACTAGATACTGGTCTCTATCACAGCAGGGTAACCTTTAGCCTCACTCCAAATCAAAGGCTTGGCAACTCAGTACACAACTATAAAATGGCCCATTGATTTATGCAGAATAGAATTTCCTAGAGCTAAGCTGCTTTTCTTTTTCTCTCTTCTCAGTAGTGTGTCTGACCTACACGGAAGTTATCATGTCAATACTCGGCCCACTTGTCGCTCTTGGTTTGATGATCGCACTCCTCGCAATCCTCAGGAAGTCTTGCATAAAAGGAAGGCGGGAAATAGAGACGGCAGTGGAAATGGAACAAGTGTAAACCAGTCAATACCTAGTACTGGACTCTTGTCTTTTCACGTTCACTCTCAAGATCCAAATACAAATTCTCTGCACTGTCTGTCAGACAGCTCCGAAAATTTGGTGTTTAATCAAACAGTATCCCCTACTTGATATTTTTGTTTCATCTCTTAACCTTTCTCTTTGAGAATGTATTGACATTGTAAGGAGAAATTCCCTTCTAGTCCCTCGTAGGAGTGGCTGGGTTTTTGAAAGAGGGTGTCGATGAAAAATTTTTACGCCTAACGGCTAGAGTTTTTGGCCGTTTTACAGCTTGCGTTTAACCCCAATTGGGGCCCTCTTAAAACGGAGCCACCCGACAGGAGACTATTTGAAAGGCTCTTTTCATAGCACGCGATGATTCAAACCGAAGTGGCTTTTGTCTGCATTTATTTTTCTAAATTAGCCGACGAACCAGCGGTAACTGAACTTGTGTAGCATACAATTCTTCCAATTAGTACTATCACAATCAACGAACATGCTTAAGTAGGAAAGTACCAGTGGTTTAAAATTGATATCATGACGGCTCAAAGAAGATTTCGTTCTCCTGTATCCGTTATTTGATCGGCTGGTTTTAAAAAGACTTTGAACCTATATAATTTCAGTTTTACCCCAAATTTTTTTCCATTATCTAGGTGGCTACAATTTCGGTAGATGCGTTGCAAGATTAATTTCATGTTACGTTGTAGAAATCTTTAAATGTAATCTCTCTTGTAAGGTTCGTTGACTAAGCATCAAAAACATATCAAGTTGTGTTTTATTTTTCATCAAAACGTAGCCACGGACGATTCGGTGATTATGAGGCCACTATTTGATATGCCCCTTCCATTTCTGATGCTCGTCAATCTCGTTCTCTGGGCCTTTCTTTTAGAGTTAGGAAACATCCTGGGAACAAAGTTGGATGCCCTACCGCCTCATGGCAGGGGTAAACGAAGTCGAGCCTTTATAAAACGTTCCTAATGAAAGGATTGCGATAAGTCTAAATTGCTTTTCAGATATCTTGACTAAAATTTTGACGCTGCGGTATTTTAATACCAGCTTTTGACTGATAATCCACACGGAAAAGATAAATCCTATGTTTGTTCTGATTATGCCATATGTAACTCCGAAACACAATTATCGATTATCATCAGCACTATAATCAAATTTATTGAGGTCTTTAGACTGTATTTAGCTATTGAGTACGTAGCAATTATGATGATTTTTAGTAACTTTAATTTTCTAACGCTATATCAAAGAAACTAACAGCATGATATTAAGCAACCCACCTGAGGCTTTCGACAAGCTACTGTTGCCGCATTCAGTTGATTATGCACAATGAAACACCCGACTTAGAACAAGAGATTTTAATCTCTTACTCAGACCCAGTAAGCAAGCACCATTTGAATACATGAGACATAGTTGAGCATGCGCATGTGAAATGTCATCTGCCTTGAAAATCTAACGCGTTGTCTTCTTGGCCATCAGACGCTTGATTCAGTTGTGGAAATAAAATATAATTAAAGCTGCTTTGATCTCTCTTGTATTTCCTAGTTTATTTGGTCTGTCCCATGCAGGGATGTGTGGATTAATATCCGTGTATCCAACACTAGCCTATAAGCTTACTAGGGTCACTGTGAAAGCTTAAGAAAAGAGC
The DNA here is from genome assembly GCF_964200805.1 of Pocillopora damicornis. NCBI lineage: Eukaryota > Metazoa > Cnidaria > Anthozoa > Scleractinia > Pocilloporidae > Pocillopora > Pocillopora damicornis. Next base: position 22,871,516 of record NC_142673.1, on the reverse strand, counting down.
GGAGCAAATAGAATGAGCATTTTCAAAAGTCCTTACTACTGAAAGATAAGTCAGTACCGAGACTATTTACTAATCAACGGCGGGGAGATGGATTTGCGATTACCAGGAATCAAACATTCGCGAAACAGAACTGATTTACACTAAACAGCTAATTTTTTTCCTGCTCCCAGGGGTTGAGGTGAAATATTTTGTATCTTAAGACTCGACTATTGAGTACTTTGTCAACAGGCAGTGGAGCAAAAAAGGAGCCCTATCAATAAGTTAAAATCGAGAAACCGATAAAACACTAAAACCCAATTCAATGTTAGATGTCTGGCCCACACCCACTGCGTTCTTTAACAACCGATTGCGTGTAAAAACGGATGGAACGTGCTACAAAAAACCGAGCGCAATTAACCACAGGAAAACCAGAGCACAAATAGCGAACCGGCCCCCTAAGGTAGCTCTGGCATGATGGGAAAATTCAAACGGATGACTAACTCGAAAAATGTAGGCTTAACTATTCCCTGGGGTGGAAAGACCGTGACCTGTGTTATTTGCGAAAAAGACATTTTCAATTGAGTATCGAAATTAATCCAGGATTGCTTTTTCTTTGCTTCACTTTATTATGTGACTGGCGCCACTTTCTCAACCAATCAGATGCCAAACTAAGACCAATCACGACTTGGTCACTCGCGTTTTCCCGCGCCTCAGGCAGTTTGCTTGTTTTTACTTCAAGTTCTCATTGGCTCCTTGAGATATATTCCTCGCTATGATTGGCTGTTGTGGTTGTTTTGATTTTGGTTTTATGACATTCAATTGAAAAGCGCTCTGTACAACAGGTTTCATCCTCACAGTTTGCTGCCTTTGTCTGGTGCAAACACGAGATACTTTGATCGTTACTGTTTTTATAGTAATCTGCTAATCAACATTCAGTTGAATGACCTCACTCCTTTTGACGATATAAATCGAATCAATGTCGACAAGAATGTTTACGTGCCCCCTTGTGGGATTTTTGCGGTATCACAACACTCCGATGCAAAAAAGAAACCAAATAACGATTGTTTGGAATAAATATTTGCTCTAAGAGGCCGATCCATTCCACGGCTCTGAATCACGGAACTCTAAATGGACGATTTTTGCGGACCTCTGCGGGGAATAGATAACTTGGAAACTACTGTGTCAAACTAATACCGGTACACCCTGCAGTGTTTTTAGAACCCTGGAAGGCTTTGAAAATGTTGTGCTTTCGACGGAAATGCGTAATGTAACACCAAAATGCCGTGGCCAGTTTCCAATACTCATGAAAAAAACGTAAAAGGAATAATTTATTGAAAAAAAGACTGGGAATCCTTGATGTTTGAAAGACGGCGTACAATTTCTTATCCTAATAAATTGTATTAAAATCCTCACAGCCTTTTGGCTTTAATTCACTTATTTCAGCTGAAACAACAATAAAAGCTGTCAAAACCCACTTTAATCTATCACCAATTCCTCTTTAAATCCTCAAACCCACCAATTTGATGACGTAAAAGTGTGCTCGCCAGACCTTACCTAGGTCACGAAGAAAGAAGTAACCAACTCTTGAGCGACGAAAAACTGATCTAAGTGCAAAGAATCGGATGATTACGATGACTGAACCATGTGAACTTTCCTAAACATTAATTTGTATTGTTATCTTTCGTGTGTGAGATTAATATTGTGATGTGAATCTAATTTGTTTGTTTGTAAAATCTGGTTTGCCAATCAACCTCAAAACAACAAAACGGTTGCTTGATTTTCAAGAATGACCCTGTCACAAAAGAAATTTGCCCTTTGGCTATCAGTGGCTTCCCAGTGGGACACTAAAGAAAACAAAACGCTTGGCATTGTTCAATGTATATGGGTATGACGTTTAAGTACCTTATGCTAATAACTGAGATATCTTAAATACTTCCCACACAGACGGGACCAAATTGTATCGACTGAGGGAATTGTTATGCAAACGACTACCCTCGACACGACAGAGATTTTCGTTGAGTTGTCAAAATACCATGGCTTTGTCTCACGGATAGTTATTATAAAAATCACGGGGTCGACATAAGTACATTCGGCGTTAATTCGTCATGGGAGAAAGAACTCCTCGTCGTGGCAACAATATACTGTTTTCTGCCCAACAACTTGATCATAACGCCAGCAAAGCTCGTCACTTAAACAAGAGAGCAGGAAACCGCTTGCAAATCCGTAAAGGTAGCTTGGAGGAACAGCAGTCCACACAACTGCAATCGCTTGACTACGAGATGCGACGCCTGAAACATGAGTTGAGGGAGATCACGCAAACCTCAGGTAAATTAGAAATGAGAGATACAATAAGCGAGCGGCCAATACCGGGTAAAGTTGACAGCGATAACAATACAAGAAGAAAAAAGTCTAAAAGAGCAGCGTCTACAAGAAACAATCTCGACGTCGACTCAAGGAAGGTTGGAAACTCTATCGGCGCAGCTTTGAACAATGATGATGCGCAGGATTCGCGACGTAAAAGTTTGTCGTTACCGACGCTACCTTCAATGAGTACAGCCACTCCACAGCTTACTTCTCGGACTGATTTTTCACGAGTGGATGAGAACGAAATCGACGAATCATTCACATCACCACGAGTTTTTTCTAAGCCAAGAGAAAAAAGAAGAAAACATTCGCGCAGTAGAAAACTTAACCTCGATGTGTCGCCCGCGGCACAAAACCTCGCAAACTCCACCGATGGAGTAACGGTAAACGTCTCTATCACAAATACAAACGGTGACACAGAACGACTGCGTCCCGTTTCGCCTCAAGGCTCGTCTAAACTCGATTCTTCGCTCGTAAATGTTAACCTCGTTGCAGTCAAAGACAGGATTCAAACTAGACTTTCTCAACCGACTATGAATAAGGTGAACGACGGTGAAGATGACGATGAGCCTGATTATACACAGTACCTTCATGTTCCCCCCGATGGGTTACCTCGGACTGTTTACCTGCTACCGCCGTTAACAGATCTTCTACAAGAGGCTAAAAAGGCCAGGTACATACGAAGGCCTAGAAAACCTTTACAAGAACTGGAAGGGGATGATCCTGATAGGGAATTAGGCATTGATGAAATATTTAGCAAGAAAGGTTAGCTTGGTATGAAACGCACACTGTAAATGTCAATACCAAGCAAAATGATTTTAAACGTCTTTTTAAAGGGGTACATAGTCAATATCTTGTAGACAGCACGTTAATCAGAGTTTATGATATAGTCCACACTAAGCATTCATGCGTCTCTTTTATTCTCCAAGAGTTTTCTTCTTGGATAGTACTCAATATCGCGCAGTCGTCACCAGTTTAGCATGCTTGGTTTTGCGCAATTTTTTTGGGTAGTTCTGTCAGGGATGAGTGAGTTATTAATGAGTCCTTAGTTCTGATGACTATGGAACGAAACGACATTGAAAGTGGCACTCTGCGCTACCGATAGTTCCAATAACAACTGAAAACTTCATCGAAAATAAAGCAAAGATATCGTGAAATCTGATCAGACTGATCGTGTCAGAATTGCTCCTGTGGTCAAACGACTGTCAAAGACGTCCTTAACAAACTTAGAGGACAATATGTGAGGCGCGCCTCAGCGCAAAATAGCGAAGTTTCTTTTCTTTTCCAAGTAAACATTGTCCCCCTTAATTACCCCGACAGCTGACAGACTAGTCATTCACACTCCTTTGCGAACTTTGAAATCATCAATCAAGTCATGTTTGGTTATTAAAATGTACAGGCATTATCTTAAGGTCGTGCGAATGTTGCTCTGACTCACAGCTGGCAGTAATACAGCAACTTGGCTTGAACTTTCGTTTCCCAACTGAATTTAAAAGGAAAGATATCACATAATCGACATCGGTCACACGAATGATATGCAATTTTCAGATTGTTTTATCAAAACGGACAAAATTGTTGCAAAGCTAAATCTCCCTAAAAGAGCACAAGTTTCTAGCATGCGTCTATTGAATACGAAAGAATTTGAAGTCATACTTTGAAACTTCAGTTGTTAACTCATGAACTAGTTTCACAAATGCGAAATAAAAAAAACCAACAACAACATTGCATTCTGTAGGAGTTAAAAAAAGTTGTTTGCCGTAAACATTAGACGGAAAGGAATCAAAATGAAATCCAGCTTACATTAACACCTTTAAAGGTTCCTGGAGTACAAAGGGTTATTTCACTCCGGGTGGTAGAGCGAACTATTTAACAATTAACACCTAATTAAAAAAGTCTTTAAACGGCCACAAAAACAAATGACCACTCGCTGAGTATTCACCAAAGTCCGCTTGTGCTGCAATCGTTACCTGCTCTATAAGAAAAGCCAAGAATTTCACAACAAATGCTATTAATGTGAGACTACTTCCAGTATTTCTCTTTTCCAGCATAGACCCCTTCAGCTGTTAACACCTCTCAGGAAAAATAACTATTTAATTGAGCAAGGTATTTAATTCACGCGAATTTTTTATAATCTAAATACATGAAAGCATACAATACTGGCAGGGAAGGGCAATCCGTAGGACGAAAAGGCCGACAAATTGATCCAGTTAGCCTGAACCCTCTTTTTTTTCTGTTTTGAACTCTTCAAGAATGTATTTGCGTCAGAAACTGCATCCAATTCCTTAGTTGCTACGTTAAGAGTTATCTATTCCCTACACAATCTCGAGCTGTCAATGAACCTGGCCACGTTTGTTAAGATAATTAAACAAAACCCTTTAGTTATTAAAACGAAGAACACACTAGCATTTGCTTTGTTATGCGCTAGGCTCTCTTCAGTCCCACGTACCTTTTAGGATCGTATAGTTTCTGTGCTATGAACACCACGGCTGCAGCGTTCACGCGCAAGGTTTACAAACAATTCGAGTGTAGTTAGAATAGCTTACTGTCATATCTTGGCAACTTTGGAATTGGGTACAGTTCTATCGTAAATGCATATTAAGGCTATCAAGGAAACAATCGCTGGGTGAACTAGATCAATTACTCGCAATTACCGTCTAGATTTGTACCGCAGTACCCATAATGGTAAAGGAAAGCATATGAAACACAGTAACCAAGGCTGCATTAGAGTCTGTAAAACTGGGGTTGGAAGTTAACCTTCACATCGACGGGGGAATCCTTTAAGTGCTAAAGAAACTACGTTGCAAACCCACCAAAAGATAGATATACGAGAGCTTAGAGTTACCCAAACAAAACTCTAATAAGTTAATTACAATTATTCAAACAATACCATAAAAATCATTAAACCTCAAAGAAATTGCCAATGACAGTAAAAGGTAAGTAGGGAAAATACAAGACCCTTAAGGAGTACCCCAACAAGATAAAATTCGGTGAAAGATCCCTAGCAGTGCCTGGGAATGGGATTAATTGACATGGGGTTTTTCCAACAGAGTTTTAAGCAAGCCAAGGGAGAAGAAAATACAATTTAAAACAGCCATGGGAGAAGGGTTGGATTAGGATATCATGACAGTAAACAATACATGATCTTCAAAGTTTGCCGACACAATTAATTCTCCTCTTAGAAAGGCTGCTAACCCATGGAAGGTAAGCCTAGAGCCATTCTCAGGTCCACTAGTACCTTTATATACTCTTCGGAGGAGAAAACATTTTAAGAGGAATGTTTTTCCAAACCAGAAATGTGGTTTAACTTTGGTTCACTTCTGAATTAAAAATTTTTAGAAATCAGATGAAGATTCTATTTTCCTTAATTCACAAACAGGAGCATAGAAGATAACTTCATATTTTTTTTTGTATCTTGCAGAAAAATATCAGCACCAAAAGTAATCAATATGATAATAATCTATGGGATAAAAGCTGGTAATGACTGTCCTGCCATTAAAGTCCCGTCCTGTGAGCGCACTGTGGGCCCGCGAGCAGTCGTCAGCATTAGAGAACTCGACAAACACCTACAGAGCAAGAAAGCAGACTGTGAGGCATTTTAAAGGCTAAAAGATCCGCGTTTGAGGAAATTTTCAACTGAATGTCGTTTATGATTATTACGGAAGGCAATGCTCCATAACTGAATCTGTATCTCCAAGTTGGTCCAAAAAAACTCGATATACTATCAACTAAATAGATACTAAACTAAAACCGCTTGCTACTGGCGTTTTCCGGCAATTCATGCAGTCCTAAAGGAGTTCTCGCTTTCCTTTAATCTGATTGGTCATAATAAATTCTTTACACACGTTTGACTTAAATTGCAATGCGTGCGCTCTCCATCTAAGACGCTGTTAGACAAGTAACAGAGGAAAACTTAGAGTCGATGACCCTCAAAATGCTGTATTTTGCCCTAGGGTACAGCCGAAGTTGAGTCGTAAAGTACCTTCTAACGCCACTAATCTACGGGCAGCCATCTATCACCTACAACCTTGCCTGCTAACCATTGCACGAGTAACTTGAATTGTTTATCGCTTCGTGGTCGCCCTTCGGCTCATGAAAGTTAAAGCCTCATTGCAATTTCACTCTCCCTCGCCCTGTTACCTTATATCCTGTATTTGAATCACCAGTAAACTTGAATCCCTTCACAGCACCAAACTTTGCGCACTCCTCCTTCACATCCATCAATCCGTCTGCAAAAAAATAATTTTAAATATAAGTTTAAAATTAAATATACAAATCAAATTGAAATTTTTAATGAACCATGAATCACTGAGCTAAAAAAAAAAACAATGAACCATGAATCTTGAAGGCCAAATGATTCCGCTTCCACTCCCAACACCAAAATATTATGAGCTGAACTGGGTATTCAAGTGACTGATACAGACCCAGAATCACACTAAAACACAAGCTTGAGCAGTGTATGAATTGTATATGGTTAAATTCATTCTGGTTGAAAGATCTTCACTCGAGTTTGATATCTTTTTTTTTTTCCTTTTTTTCATTATTAGAGTCTAACACAAAGAAAATAAAAATCAAATTGGTTTGAAATTAATTCAAAATCCAAGACAACACTGAACCACAAAAAATACATGATGATACACTTCATTCACTGTAACCAGCCATTCCATTTTCATGCTGAAGATTGAAAAAATATTTTCTGACATAAAAACATTAGAATTGTTACAGTTTTTTAAATATTTTAATTCAAATAACAAAATAAAAATTATGTTTACCAAATTGTAAATCAGTGGAGAGGTCTTCTAAAAGAATGTTGGTTAGCTGTAAGATTCTAGTTGGAAGCAGTAACAACTCTGTCAAACCCAATGGAACATTCCAGGTGGAACCTTCTGTAAGTGTGAAGACCAATAAAATTACCAAAATAATATAATTTTAAGTCTTAGTGGGTATAAAATTAATATTACTCCATTTACAACCAGTTATCCTTTAAATGAATTTTTCAAATTTAATATCTATCACAAATAACTTTGTTTGTGGAAAAAATATATGAAAGTATCCAAACTGAGAATGGCACCCAACTCTCTCTTTATGCAGCAATAACTGCACAATAATCTGATTTTCAAAATAAAGTTAATCAAATTTCTTTGCTGATCTGAAGTGAAACAAAGAGAGTATCATTTCATGTACACATGATGCAACTGACACACATCTCCTTGTGGATACTTGGTAATTCAAAACCAAGTTTGCCAGGCAATCAGGTAGAAAATCATTATGGACAGAAGTCAAAAGAACAGAACAGTCCTTGGTATTTCCTGACACTTAGCTCAGGTCTACTTTCTGTTAAGATCTGATGCTAATGTTACATGGAGAGTATAAAATCCAGCAAGACTTCATTTACTCACCTGATATTTTTTTAAATCAGTTTCTAATTCAAACAAACCATAGAGCTAAAATATAGGTACAATTGATGTGACTTAGAAAAATAATTCTGTACATTAAGTTGCTCTTTGGCGATGCTAGTAAAAGAAATCAGGTATTTCTTAAGGGCCACAATTGTTCAGACAAACCACCAAAGGCCAAAAAACATTCATGGAACCTTCTGACAGGTTTTTTTTTTGCTTACCGTTAAGAAAGGAATGCTGCATGGCATTAAAAGGTGTTATCCTCTGCTCTGGTTTGCACTTCATCATTCTGCAGGTCAAAGTAAAATTAAGTATAGTTTCATTCTAAAATTTTTAATTGACCACAGATTTATCAGAACTCCCTCAGCTTCAAAGGATCAAGTGTTTCTGATCTCAACAATGTTCATTATTGTGTACCCTGGGTAAAGAAACCTGGATTCTTCACAAGAGAAACTGTGGTAGGCCATAAATGAGTTGCCTTCCAGTCATACCAGAGAGTAGCATCTATCTGAAAGCCTTAAACTTTCTTTTCCCTTGAAATGAAAGAAATCTGGACTCCAAAACCAGCTGAGGGGGAAAATCACAAGTACAAGATCCTTAACATTTGGCTTAAGGTTTAAGAAAATGTATGGTTCATTTTTTAATTCCTCAGTTCTCCCTGTGGGGATTCGGTTTTGTATGGGCAAGTGTATAGGACAAGTGTAGTACACAGTTGGATGTCAGCTCTTTTGGGTGGAAAGAATGGAACAGGGTTGGGACGTTTTTAAAAGCTTTTTTGTTGGGACGTTTTTATTAGGTTTCAATTGGAACATTATTCTACAGGTCATGTGCTTTGCATTATTCTGTCAAACTACACATATCTCTCATATCAGCTATGCTCCTCAGTTGTACTAAATATAGAATGCTTAACATCTCTGACAGAGATAACCAAGGTATAACATGTACAGCTGTTAGTAACTAAATGAAAAAGTTGATAACTCAAAAGCAAAATGTTACAGATAAAAAATACTTACAGTACCTCATAACAAAGTCAAGGAAAAAGTCATGTTGTTCAAGCGTAATGTCTCTTTCATCTTGAGGTAATTCCTTCTGGATTTGCTGGAAATGCATACAATCCTGAGGGAAAAACAAAATTTAAAACTAATTAAGTCAATATACATTTTCTCCATACTTATCACTATAAACTTCCTAAGGTGCTGACATGGAGAATTTGTATAAAAATCAAGAGCTTCTTCAGTTGTCAATCATTTCCTTTATTCATGGGACCTAAATGTATAATTCAGGGGTGATGTTATGAGGAGAAATTAGATCCTGGTCACTCTTAGGAGTCAAAGGGTTAACTGGCTAAATGTAAGCCACATTTACAGCTGTTTCAAATGGAGTCAGTAATTCCAACACATATCCTAAATATTTGTAGCTACCTTTTCTTGCAAGCACATGGTACAGACTGGTTCATGCAATTCATGTCTGGGAGCTGGGTGTCCTGTGTACATGTACCATAGTACATAAGAAAAGCTCCACATGTCACAAGCAAACAAACATTTCTGCAAAAATATATCAAAGAAAGTCATTTGTGAGGTGGTCCAAAAGAGGGTTGGTGTAACCTTTTTTAATATTGCCATATCCCTGTTTAATTTCTGGAGATCTGCTCTTAAGTACTCTGGACTACTCACCGACATACTATTTTCAGTTGTACCATGAGGAACTAGTCTGTTCCACATTTGCACCTCAGGAGATTGGTAACCAGGGCTCTGAAGAGGCTGAGAAGGCTGAAGAATATAAAACAGATACTAACGTTGCATAATTATCTGTATTTTTTCATATATTTGATGAATTTTTTCATGACACTATAATGGTACCAAAACATGTTCTCTGCAATTCAATACATTTAAAAAGCACTGAAACCTTTGACTCTCAAAATCTCAATCAGTAGTGATTCTCCTTATCCTCTTTCCTACAATTTGTATGGTTTTATTTTGGAGAATTCAGTATTGGATCTACCAATAATCTCCTAGTTGATATTTCCTATATTGTTATTACTTATCTGCTTGATCTTATATTGAAATTGTAAAGAGAAATTTTTTCTTGGTCACTCATAGGAGTTAAAGGGCTAAGATAGCTGTTTGTCAGCCTTATTTTCAAAAATCTCTAGTGACCAACAATATTCACCATGACATTTGAAGTGTTAAGACATTCTTCAAGGTCTCACACATGGTGACTCATGGGGGTTAAAGGTTTCACAGATTTATCAAACATATTGCTAGCCATTTTAACCATCCTTACATCCTTCAAATTATGATGATTCCCCAACCCCAAAAACATTTTCAAAACTTTGTACAGAAAAACACTGTCTGTGAAACAAACACAAGACTCACTTGAAGATGTCCTTCAAGGAAACTGAGTCCAAAATCCACCAGTTGAAAGATACCTCTGTTTGGATTCCACATTATATTGGACATCTTTAGGTCACCATGAACAACTCTTTTGATGGCTAAAAAGCTCAAGGCTTTGACAACATCCTTAGAACATCTTCTCACAATAGAGATAGGAAGACCTTTGCCTGAGTACTTAAGCAAAATGTGATGAAGATGACAATCCAACTGCTCAAAAACCAAGTAGAAATTACCTCTATAAAGGAAGTAATCCAATAAATGCACTGAAAAGAAAACAAATATGTACCATTAAATAAGCGAAAAAATCAAGGTGATGATTTTAAGACCTCTCCCATAATGGAGGGGCCTAATTGTTAGTGCTATACATGCTTGAAAGCAACTTGCTGATACCACTAGTCAACTTCTCGATATTTTTGGTCAATTTCCCAACATCAACTTGCTGTCAACTGCACTAGGTTTAAATTTGCTGATTGTTCAGAGAAATCACTGGCCCAATAACTCTCACTGAATATAAGTCAGGATTGAAGTGACATTGGCAAAGTGACAAGTAAATCAGCATTTTACCTGAGGTGATGACTATGCAAATTGACTAATTGTGTCAGAGAGTAGATTTTTGGCAAGTTGACATGTTGGCAGAGTGTCTGAGTACCATTCAGTCAAACCATTAGCTCACAGTAACACTTGTACAATGGCCAGCCTCCCCACCCCCCTTAGAATTAAGTTGGTCAACTTTGATACAACAGTGAGTCACAACCAAACTTTTCACCTTTGTCAAAACCTTTCTTGAATCATCTTTTTTTATCTAACTTTCCAGTTTACTCAGCATTGAAAACAGTTTCAAATGCATATAAAAAATACTCACCATAGTAATGTACGTCGAGGGATTCACTTTCATGACATAAATACTGCAAAATCTTTATCTCGTTGAGAGCAGCTTGTTCAAATTGTGATCCTTCCTTGAAAACCTTGACAGCTCCTTTAACAGCTCTCTTACGCCCACTCTTATAGCAGAGGGTCCCAGCAGCCTCAAAAACCTCACTACATGTTCCCCTTCCAATACAGATACCAAGTTTCCATTCGTGCTCTGTAATCTTCAAAATTTCACCCTTCCTAGCATCCATGGAGGAGACCACCTTTCAAATTGGGAAAGAAAACATGCAATTCGCCACACAACACTTTTCCGATAATCTCTGTAGGTGGACGTGACCAAATAAATATTCTTTAATTGAAATATTCTAACATGATCCACGGAAATCTACCCAGCGGTCGAAGACAAAATGTAGTACCATGAATGCACTCGACGCATCTTTTAGACTTTTATTCAGTTTACCTGCTCACTGCAATAAATTCATTCCTTCCAGCAGATGGGCTTGCATTGTTGCTTTTATCTTCCCAACACATGTTCAAGAAAAAAACGAGCCTGGAGATCGGCTAATAATGTTCCGTTTCTGAAGCCACCATCTTTGTAAACAAATGATTGTTGGTGAGATGGGAGGGGTGGGTGCGTGGCTATGAAAGAAGTTCGAAAGGCGGAAAGATAAAATTCATGTTGTTCATGATACGCTTTAAAGGCGACATAAAAATAAGTTAGGTTGTTCATGAAGTGTTCTCCTCTTAATTTTGCGTTTGCTGTTATCTCAAGCAAAATGTATAACTAGCAGGGACCCCCAGAAAAGGACGAGCTTTGGACTAATGGAACTGGGTAGAAAACAATTATACGCCCGCGAATTCTGGCAGCGTTCTCAATCGTAGAGCACGCGTGGAAAACGTAAACACACATGGACTAGCAGTTTTTTCGAATCAGAGATGTAACTTATGGTTTTTCTGGGGAAATTAATGGCGTTTTTATAAAGCAACATGGAAAATAGTTCGTGCAAACAAGAAATGGAGGATCCAGATTATCAGTCTGCCGGCAGTAATCAACGGGAACGAGAGCGAAGAATTCTGACCTCAAGACAGCGAGATGCAAAGGAACAAACTATTCAAAAGATCGATAAAATAATTCGACAGCAGTTCGCTCTGGAAATACATCTTAAGGAAAGAGAGATTGAAGTGATTGACGATAGAATCGGTCATGCTAAAGCCATGTTAGATAAGCTGAGAGCGTGCGTGCTGGCAAGGTATTACGGCTCATCCGAAAGCAGAGGAAACCAATCTAGAAATCGTTCTCATTTCAAGAATGAGGGATGTGATCGAAGAAAGTCTGGTAGGCATCTTGCAAAACGAGTCGACTTTCAAAGGATTCCAGACAACAGAAATCCCACTAAAGAAACGATCAGTTCAACGAGAAATGTTAAGTCAGAAGTAAGGGAGACTTTGGAAGTTAAGAAATCAGAGGCCTTTGAGACAACAACAAGTACTGATGATCAACTTGTTGGCAGTAGGAATCAAATTGTCGACGTTGTACTTCACACGAAACAAGAGAATTGTAGCACTACTCAAAATGGAACAATTGCATCTGGAGAACCTGCTCTCTTGAATCAGATCGTGAAGGAAGATCATTCTGATAAACCAAACCCCGAAACACGCAATGGAATCACTCAAAACTGTTTAGAGAGTAGTGCAAGTCAAAAAAACCCACCAATTGCAACAGCAAGCGTTTCATATGCAACGCCCATGATTGTTGCTAGCGCTGGATCGCGATTTTATGTCAAAAAGCGAATCATTGTTGGGAACACATCAAAGTACATATCGTTAGACAGGCGGGAGGATAACGACAAATCGACCCACAAGTGGATGGTGTATGTTCGAGGTCCACCCGAAGATCCGCACATTGATCGATTTGTAAAGAAAGTGTGGTTCTTTCTTCACCCGAGTTATCGTCCGAACGACATAGTGGAAGTCAACAAGCCTCCTTTTCATTTGACCAGAAGAGGTTGGGGAGAATTTACAGTCCGTGTTCAGCTACATTTTGTTGACCCCAGGAACAAGAGAGTTGACATCTTTCACGAACTTAAGTTAGACAGAACCTATACAGGACTTCAGACATTAGGCTCCGAAACTGTTGTGGACTTGGAGCTGGATCGTAGGACGATCAAAGATAATTATATACCAGCTTCTGTAGAAAGTGTTTCTGAAAAACTTCTCACTGTTTCTTCAAATGCGCATCAAGAGCATGGTGATGATGCACTTAGAAACACCGCGAGAGACCTTCAGATCAGCAGAAATCAGCTTCAACATGAAACGCTTCCGACAGTTAGAAAATTTTCGGACACATCAGGAATGTCATCACAATATCCTCAACTGAAAAAAGTGAAGTTGGAATCAGTCTCCGCGGGTTCATCAGCAATTTCTTCCGCAGTGTCATCACCCGTTAACAGTCAGCCATCATCGAGGTGTGGCAGCCCAGAGCTAATTTCCGGACAGAACCAGTTCACGGAAGAAGTTAAAGAACAGTTGAGGAAACTTTTGAAAGAACACCCCTTGATTGATCCTGCAAGAAACGTTGTGAAGCACCATTATTGTGCTGCCACTTCGGAACAGTTTCTTGGTTGGAATATTGGTAAGAGAAGAGCCTGTGAGTGGCAGAGGGCAGCGGCTGTAAGGCGCCGTATATTAAGCTCGATGCCTTTATGTAAGCTCAGTATCAAAGATATCTTAGTCTGGTGCCGTCGGTTTGGTTACACGCCGTGTGACAAAGTGTCAGTGGAGGAAGTTTCTTCCTGTAATCTGTGCGGAAGCTGCCTTGGTGTTCAATCTGAGGTGCCCTCTGAAGTAGATGAAGGTCATAAATGCGAGGAACTGTGTTTCAATGGCCTCACGCTACCATCTACCCTTTTCCCTGAAGTGGAATTGAGAGAAAAATGTCTTCCTGACATACCACGACCTGACGACAACTCAGAAGACCTGGAAATCGATGTGGTCGGTGACATACCCAGAGAAAAGGCAACTAAGCCTCAGGATGGGAAACCAGTTGTGTATACCATTCCGTCAACTCTGGAACAGAATTGGATCCGTGAAACGTGTAGCGACATCGGTGTCAAGCTGAAGACTGTCTATACCGATGGAGTAAATGTGCAGGTTATTGAAAGCCTTCTTTTGACGGCCTGCAAAAGATTTGCTGAAGATCTATTACGTCAGTCATGGGCTTGTGCCGCTGACCAGACTACGTCTTACGGTCCTAGGCTTGTGACACCAAGTCACGTGTACAGAGCTGTCTGTTCTCTTCCTCACTGCGATTTCCTTACCAGTATGTATCTCGGAGAAGTTTTGCCAAAGGATGAAAAGTAAAATTTTGTTTTGGAGCTGAATTTTTGGTTTTGGAAAATGACCGGAACAGTACCTTTTTTCCACGCATCTCACTTCTGAAACTTCTCACGTACCTGTTCTTTGTAATAAAATCACCAAATTTCATTGCCAGTTGTGATGCTCTTAGCTGTCCTCTCTCGATTGTGTAAGTTAATTCCGGATTGCTTTGGTTTTGCTTCACTTCGCAATGTGATCGGTCCCGAAAAACTTGCCAATAAGATTCAAAACTAGAACCAACCGCGAATTGGTCACGTGCATTTTCCCGCGCTTTGGGCGGTTTGTTTCTTTTTGGTTTGAGTCCTCTTTTACCCTTGAGATATTCTCCTTTTTTATGATTGGCTCGTGTGATTGCTATGGTTTTGTTTTAACGGCATCCTGTAGCAATTCAGTCAATTGGTGGAGTTTACAGTTTGGATAGTTCTTTGTGTTAGCTTCTGGAGTTGTGTTAGTATTTTTACGTAGCCACGTCGTATTGCCCCAAAAGTGAACAACTCTGGCCCAAAAGTGTCCTTCCTAAACCTTTTGACCCCTAAGAGTGATTAGCATTTAATTTCTCCCAACAGTATCACTCCTGAGTCACACATTAAGGTCATGAGAATAAAATAAATGATACTAACTAAAGAAGCTCTTGAATGTGAAAGAAATTCTCCTTGTCATCACCTTGGGAAATATATAGAGAACACTATGGAGCCGCAGCATACATTCTTATGTTAGGGTGGGAAGGGTTGACTATTTTGTCAATCTCCTTTAGCAAACAAAGATTTATACATTCTAATGTTAGGGTGGGAAGGGTTGAGTATTTTGTCAATCTCCTTTAGCAAACAAAGATTCATACATTCTTATGTTAGGGGGGGAAGGGTTGAGTATTTTGTCAATCTTCTTCAGAAAATAAAGATTCGGGATAAGGGAGTTTGTAAGAACAGTGGTATTCTTCTTTCCTCGATGACTGAGCACAAAATGGCCGAATTAATGTCGGTATTAGAGCAACTGCGCGCCTACCCCTCCCTTAAACCAATGTTAACCACAATGCAACTTGTTATCAGTTGACTGTTACTGAGTCAAAGGAGGGATAATTGCACAATTACGCAGATACTGACATTTACCATCTTTTTCAATCTATATTCACAAAGGATTGGGAAGTTGGTCGAGAGCGGTTCTCTTTTATCAAAAAGCTTACCTTTTTAGCACAAGCCTGCCGCCTCTCCATTTCATTTCAAATTGAAATCATTGCAATTACTTTTTGTCATGTTTTTTTTGGTTCATTTCACTGATTCGAGTCTGTTCATTCGCACCCAAATCATCATTTTTTATTAATTGTTTCTTAGAGCGTGCGGTGGTGCACGAAGTTTGTTTGGCTGTTGTATTCCAAACACAACGTCCCGCGATTTTATCTCACCCTTTGTCAATAAGTTAAATTATGCCCAACATGTGGTGCAAGTGCTATCAAAACTTGAGTTGGCGTTCCTTAGTTCTGATAACATTATGAGTCAAAGCAAGAGGTAACAACAATTAATAGAATCGATGGTATCACAGCCCCTGGATCTGAATTATATATCAGGGGTAAATCTGTTACACTACTTGCGTATTTGTAAGGATCACTTCAGGGAAAAAAGTCGACGATATCTGATTTTCATGATAACTATCTTTGAAATTAAAAAAAAGCTTACTGTTCATCATGATTCGACAAATGGACAAATAAACAATACTTTACGAGGAGCAAACGTTGGGTGGAATATTGGCTCACAAATGATTGAGGGAAAAACCCCTCGAGCGGTGAAAACGTCTAGAAGTCTTTTAAACAAGGATTTACAATTTTCTTGATGAAGTTGAACTATTTTGCGAGTTCGTCGCTGAAAATTAATAAAAGTAATCACTTGTCCATATCTCAAGATGGCTGAAACTTGTGAATAAAGAGCAATTGAAAAACACTTTTTAAAAAAGCAGATAAGCCCCCGGACAAACGCTTAACATTAAAAAACAAAACCCTGAATATGCCACAGCTTGTGGAGTTTTCTTTTCTTATCTCTGTGTTTCTATTTTCCCAGAGAAATGTCGGCAAAAGATTAAACTTTAATTAATAACATACACGTTGCACGAGGATGAGAGCTTTTACAATGAAATAAAGTAAATACTGAGTTGTCCTCTTTTCATATGCAAGAGGCAATTTTCCAAACAATTCAAGAGAGCCAAGAAGTCATATTTTCCGTTTGCAAGTCACAGAAAAGGCTCATAACTATGACCTATAAAAGCAACACGTCACCCAAGTCAAGAAAAAAAATCATTAATTGAACTTGGGTGAGAAATGTGAAATGTTTCTTTGCAGACTCGTTATTATGTCCTTGAGATGAATGCCTCTCTCAATTTTTGTGTTTACAAGGAGAGATGGATATCGTGACAAGAAAAACCATGTTCTCATTCCAGGATGATAAAAACTTTCGCGTCCCAATCACTGTATTTGTGTCAGAAGTGATGCTTTTAAGACAAAAATCTTGTAGACACGACACAAATATTTCATATGGTTGTCTTTTTATTTCCTATAAAACGGTACTTGAGTAAACTGGTGTCAACTCATATGTTTGAAACTAGCAGCTCATGTCAATTACATTGACAGCTCAAATGGAAGCGGGCTATAAACATTTTACACTGAATGCACATTAAAGCTTTCTAGCAAATTTTATTTTTACAAAATCATATTTACATTATATACAACTTTAAAGCGCTGAAGTACTTTTTTGACCACGATTTTTACTGATTTGCCCTCATTAACGGCCAACCAGTTAAAAACGAAAATTAATAATATTTCACGGCGGAAACTAGGTACGGTAAGGTTCCAAAATGTCCTCTGCTGCATGGATAGGTATCAAATATGATAATCCATTTTAAAAGTCAGTTTTAAGGCACTCAGTCCTACAACTTTTTATTTTCAGCGTAATTAAGAATGAGCTCTTCTTTTTGCTTCAGATAATCTTCAAGTATTGGGATGAGCACTTAAGGAGATTGATGAACAAAGCCGTATGTTTGCTTTCAGTATGTTGAAGAAGACCGCCTAACAGTGATGTGGCGTTCTACAGTTTCCTTCGTAATTAAGTAGCATATTCCGAAAAAGCACAATTCTTAACTATGGAGTCGCGTTTTCTAATTTGCAAGAGTCTGGTGAATGTTCCATATGACTTGTCTCTTCAAGAAGACTTTGCTGTTTCTGGGCTGCTACTTTTGCAGCCTCGTGCAAAGGCCTATGCCGAGCAGATTTTTGATGAGCCCGCAATCCCGCAAGCTGCGAGTAAGCGAAGTGACACACATTGCACTTGTACGGTTTCTCTCCTGTGTGAAGCCTGGTGTGGTTCCGAAGGGTCGAAGATTGCGAGAAAGACTTCTTGCAGTACTTGCACTGAAACGGTTTCTCTAGGGTGTGAATGCGCATGTGCGAGCGCAAATTGCTTCGAGAGTTAAATCCTCGTCTGCAAAGCGTACACTTTAATCTGCCTGGAACGACGTTGCTTTTCACACGGTCATGGCTGAACTTGTAAACTGAATCTCCTACATGAAACAAAAAAAGGAAAGAAAAAAATCTGTCACTTCAATTTTTTCCTCAAGTGCAAACAAAGATATGTTTCTCTAGGATAAATATTCAAAGAAGATCTCCTGCAATTTAACGCACGGTTGGGCGCGATTTCCTGTTTTGATAATGACAATAGCTTAGAGGAAATGTGGAAAGTGGTTGGGGAGGTTCAATTCCAAGATAAACATTTCACGCTGTGTTATAAATCATGGCAAGTGCTTCGGAAACAGCTTGAAATCAAAACTAGAAATAAAACGTTTTCTTCTTTACAATACAAAGCCATAACAATAACCCTTCGTAAAGATAAATAGGGTGTTTGAAACACTGGAAAATAACTGAGGAAAAGACGCATGTCGAACCTTTACAGCAAAACGATCTTTTTTCTCAGACGTAAAGAAACTAAAAAAATTTGTAGTTTCCTCACAGTCCTAAGAATTGAATACAGGAAATACATCTACATTACTTCTAAGAACTGTTTAATTACCATTTCTCACGGCAAAGTTTTGGTGAGATGTTGGGAAGTTTATTTCATACTTGACAAAGGTACTGGTGACATTTCCGAATTTCTATAAATTCCAAAGATTATAATTATAATACAGACGCTGAGGTTAGGCACAAAAACTCTCTTGCGTAAGTATTGCATGATTAATAAACCATTCAAATTAGAAAATCTCAGCAAGAGACATGAGGAGAATTTAGGTTAGTTAAACAAATCTATACTTGGTAGGAGCCTCGAAGGGCCAAATGAAAACTTTCATTAAAGTTCAAGCAACGCTGGAATCTTGTTTTATTGAGTGTTTTAAACATGATGTTAAAATAAGTCGCATTTTAATAATGAAGAAATCGCCATCTGCGGCTTTGGCTGAGAAATATAACAGTGTAGTGAGAGAACGGCACGTGGTAAATATATTATGTTTTTCATCAGGTGAAAATCATCAAAACAACATGAGAATACCAACTTATTGTAAAAAGTGAAGAAATGCAAAACATATACGAGGTGGGGATAAAAATACTACTGAGATTCAGCTTGCCTAAAACTTAATTCATGATGATACTTTTGAGAAATTTTTGGCGAGATCTCCCTGTTTGGTTGTAGTGGGTGAAAATTCATTCAATTCTCTCCTTTCATTGGCAGAAAGAAGTGTAAATTGCCACGCTTTTCGTTCTTCTGTTCATCTATTGTACTATTCTAGCTTCAAACACGATGCTTAACGTGCGATGCTTTGGAGTGAGAGAGATTTCCTTCGCCCCGAAGCGAAATTGTGTTTCTTCTTCATCGTTAATGCAGGGCGTGGTTATTTCAAACTTGGATTCGACATTGGCATTAGAGCACGTAAACTTAAAATTCATATACAGCTCATATTCCATGACCCAGGAGGCAAATAAGTGATTTTTGATTAACGCAAAAGCCTCAGCGTGGAAAAAAATGACATTGTTGATTCATGATATGTGATACGTGCATTCATCATAAACGCTTCTTTACAATTATGGGAGAAGAAATAAAAGAGAAAAAATAAAGCTGTTTTCAAAACCAGGTGACGAACCCAATAAAACCAATTTAAAACTCCTAATTACCTGTGGTTCCGACCCACCACATTTATTTCGAAACTCAAGAAATGCTGATGTAATTAGAAATCACATCTACGCAGCAAGAAATAATAATCAGCAGACTCACTCCTAAGTGAGTGCCGCTAAATCTTGCGTTAAATGAAATAAGTAAAAGTTGCCAAGCGCATTGTGCCATTGTTGGTGTACTTTAAAGTTTTCGCAAAATACTGACTAAATTAAAACTAGATTAAACAGAAAAACACCCCGAGAAATTAAAAAAGGACCCGATTTACTAAATCTTGACGCATTTTGCGTGATTTGTTACAGTAAACGAGGGAACTAAAATGAATGCGCAGTTCCACAATGGTGAATAAAAAAGAAAAAAACGCAAATTGCTCATGGGTAAAAAAATGAAAATATTGGCTTCACAATGCCCTTTCCATCACCTTCAGTTTTTTCGAGTAGTAAGCCATTCAAGCGAGATAGAATTTCAACAAAACTAGTGTGATGTTATCAGAATACAAAGGAACCGATTTACAGATATCACCAAAATCACCTGTTCCTCTTTCATTAGCGCCAGAGACAAGAAAAGAGAAAAGAAAACGTTGGCTCGAACGAAGCGTAATTAACATTGCTTGTCAGTGTTTACGATTCGCTGTTTTACCTTTCGTCCTTAAAAAATCTGTCTGTGTGTTTTAAGTTTTGCAGCAATCGATAAAATACGGTGAACTTTATTAGAAAAGTAAAACACTTCATAAAAAAATCTACAAACTCAGGCGACGACCAGGCGAAAGGTCTTTTTTTAATACTATATATGCCCCTCCTTTCTGTTTGCTAAAGCTCTTTTTATTAAACCACTTCGTTTAAATAAACTTCCCTTTAATTGAACACTTTTAAACATGCCGAATTGGAACCGTTTACAAATCATTACAGTTAATCCATTATTAATTTTATACCCAAGCGTCCTAATTGATTTTTCTTGAAAGCCTGCTAAATTAATCGAAATCCAGCTGTCTCAATTTCAGCATACTGTTTTCACTCCCAGATCAGCAGTAATACAATCTATTTTCGATTCTCTTTAAAATAAACTGCATGAGCAAATTTACTTTGGCTATCGGGGTAAAGAAAATTTTTCTGTCTAATGGTGGCGTGTACTCTGAATAAGTGGGTAGACCCAATTTTCGAGTTTTAAAAATCGCTTTGGGCTACATCGGGAAAAATAAATCAGTAATAACAACTAAGTTTCCCGCAGTAATGTTTACAAGATAGAAGTTTCGAAATTTTGTTTCCGGAAGGAAAATATGCGCAGTTGGAAGGGCACAAGTGGGGGTTATGAAGCTGTAATTTGCACTTTTCCATTAGACGTACATCAGAGAGCATCAAGGAGATGATGTTAGCTCGAGGCTTAACTCCCGAATAATTACTATATTTATCTCGACCAGTAATCAGTTTTGTGGGTACTAAGCCATCTAAGGCAATGATTAAGCGGAAAAGGGAACGCGCAATTTGCTGGTAAACATCGAAATTTATAAAAGATAATCGAACCCTTTTTTAAAATTAATTCCACTTTTCCTGTGGATTCCTTCGACAGACTTAAACAAGTTTTAGCATTGTTCTCTCCTGACGCCTCAGCCTAGCCGGTTTTCTTTTAATTGAACGTCTCCAAAATAGCTACACCCCATAGATAGGCTCATTATAAAAAGCGCTGGGCGCCAACGACCTTGCTTCGTAATTTGTAAATGATAATATCTGTCTTAAGAAAGGCTGAATACCAAACACTGAGCCGAAGTTTTATCACCCACCACCCTGTTTTAATATTTATTGGATTGATTAACTCCGGATCCACACGTTTGGAAATGCAAATTTCACAACACTCACCCCTTTCCTTGAGTATAAAAGATAGCTGTTAAATCCGAGCGCAGTTTGTTTTAGTCGCATATTTCTAGGTTTAAAAGGGTCGATGCGACGACTGAACACGAGATGTTATGAATTCTCTTCTTTGCTTGTCACAAATGTAATTCTCAGCGTCGTTAGCAGCAGAAACACACAACACTCCAACGAAACATCTCAATAACAACAGTATACTAATGTAGATAATAAACTTGCACAAAACCGTGATGAAGAATTGAATCAGTTCCGGTGAAAAAAATAACAAACTCGATGGCACAGCAAGGTTTTTTACTGCCAGTATAAACATACATACATCATGATTTACTTTATGTTATTATACCCCGTAAATATTCAAAGTATTCCTCGACAAAAAATTTTGGAATCAAAACATTTATTGCTGGCAGTAAATATAATTTTTTTAAAGCCTTTTCATAGAAGTATTTGAAAAAAATGAAAAAATAAGAAGATTTGTTTGTGCAGTTCCTGTATTTTGTTAAGTCGGCTTGTAAATTTAACAAATTCATCGCGGCTAAAAATATTAAAACTTACATTTTTATTCCATTTTATAAAGCACTTTTGCAGGTGTTGACAACTCCTATGCGCATTGGGAATTGAAACGAAAGTTTTTTTTTTTTTTCTTTTTCGAACACTGGAGTATTTTGCAACGAAGGTACAAGTCGGCGAAATGCAAACACTTTTGAGACACGGTGTACATATGAAAACTTTGAGTAACTTAAACTGTTGATTTTTGGTGAAGGAGAAGAGGGTAAAACAGGAAGCATGATTTTCAATCAGAATACTACAAATTTCAAAGAAGAAGGTCGAGGTATTATTTTCAAGTCTTGAAGCAAAACACTGTGTGTTAGTGTGTGTAATGTAGGCTGTACATCACCTTGGTCGAACTGATTTCCGATGCGGCACAATAAAGAGACAATGTACTTTTGAATCTTTTCTTACAAGTGCAACTCACATTTCAAATTTGCGTGAGATGTCGTGGTTTCTGCTCGACAAGCAATATCATGTTATAAGCTGCTCAGTGCTAAGTTTACGCGAGCAAGAGTTAATTCCAGACTCAGTACTAACCGTGTAGCTGAGAAGGCTCTGGTTCTTCTTCTTCCTCCTCAGGTCCTCTCCTTTTTCTTCGCACGAAGTCGTTCACCGGCGCAATTCCCGGGATCCCGAGGAATTGAACGTAAGTGCCGCCATACCAAACCAGCAGTTCCTGATCTGGAGGGATGTCTTTGACCGCGCGATAATAAATATTACCACCGTATTGAAACACGTCTAAGTTCTGTTCTTGTTCGTTCCTAGCGCAGTTCACAAAGCCCATCCAATTACGCGGATTTTCGTCTTTCGCGTCGAGAAAGTGACTAACCGTTCCGTCTTCATTAAGAACCTGTTTTGAAGCAGATTTCAAACAACACCATTCACTTAGGTTCGTATTTTTAAAAGCGTTATGTTCAAAGAAGAAATAAGTTTCATCGACTTTGTATGGTCAGAATATTCAAAACGTTTTCCAAATGATTCTTCACTAAGTAAAGGGCATTTCAATTCATTCATTCTTTACTCTTAGATCTTGGAAAAAACAAACAATGAATGCGAGAAAATTTGGTCGACTTTGGGAACGCAAATATATTTATTGAGAGTTCGGGTTTGTTCTTAATTCAAAGAGGCTCTCGAGTGACTTGTGTACTGTACAAACAAAGACCAAATCACGGTTAGATTACCAAATAAAATTTCGGAATTTATCGCTTTCGGAGTTAAATTCGTTTATTTCGAATACGACAGTCTAATGTTGAAAAATTTCCATGCCGCGGTGGGCATGTCTCAAAAGAAGAAAACAACCGAAAAGTGTTTGTTTTTTCATTTCTTTATGGTTTTTGCACTCTATGCTAACACTCTGCACAATTGTAATGGTGTTTTTAACTTTATCTTAAACGATTTTTCCTCGGGCTTACTTGAATGACACAATATAGTTTTAAACCTCAGGCTAACATACAGCATCAGTTTGAATCACATGAAATGCTCTTTGTAAAAATGGGGACAGAGAAACTCTCTAATATTCACTGAATCAATAAAGAACACGACATTAGAAATTTTACATTGCGCCGAAACATGTTAATCTAAGTGATCAGTGAGAACTTAAAAACAAAAATTAGCATTTTATTTTCATAAAGGTGTTTAATATTTTGAATTCGCCAATCATAAATAGTGAGAATTTTGATCAAGGGAAAATTTAAAACTGAATAGAAGTAAAAACACAGCTATGCCTTAACTTATTTCAAGGACTTTATTATCGGATGCCCGCGGTTCTAAGGCTAAATATCTCACAGTGCGCTCAGATTTTGAACACGATAACGTTGAACCCGCATCATAACGAAATTTCAAACACGATAACACTCGAGCATCATAACGTTATTTACCAATGTCGAATAAGCCACTCACCTCCCACATGAGACTATTATCAACATCAGAGCTCAGCTCTTCGACTTTAACAATACGGCCTGTATAGGGTCCCATCTGTGTGCCCTCTTTGATCCAGCAGGTACTAAACACACCAAGTTGAACACCCGGAATTGAGGATGGCGCAATAGTGACTTGCTCCGGAAGAGACACAAATGCCATATAGTAAGAGTCGTTCTCCACACAAAGTTGTTTAGTTTTGGCGTTGTCGTTGCTTAGAACCGGGACTAAAGCTGTAGATCCTACACGTTTAATGCTGCTCATGTACCCAGCGTCAGGATCTTGGAAATAAAAAGAACGAAAAAAATCATCGCGAGAAAAAAAAATTCAGTTATCAGTTCTAGCGGCTTTTCTCTGCACTATGTACAATTGATTTTTGCAGTTGAGATAACTGGATTGCAGTCTAGACACCTAGTTTTCTAACTAAATGAGTAAAATGTGGAAGAATCATATCTGTTGGAAGTCAAAAGACTTAGTAAATTCCCAGCGGAAAGTTGGTTAAAATTTTACAAATTTGAAGAATTTGTTTAAAAACGACATAAAAAGAAAAGAATTGAAAAGCATCAATTTCCCGAGCGGATGAAAGCCCAAACACTATTCTCTCCTGTAGTTTTCAATCGCGACAAACAGAAGTCGTTTACAATCAATTATTTATAACGTTTTATTCCACCGCTGGGAAAAAATCTGAAAGGCAGGTTTGTAAAACTAGGTCAGAAAAACATCGATAAAATGAGTGAAACATTCTCAAAAGGATAACGTGCCAAAAATTACAGCGAAACGAGTTTGGTTTTATTCTCTTCCAGTAATGAATTTAGTTGTGATGAGGTTTATTCATGCGACCTTCGCTTGTAGCACCTGCTTTGCGATCTCTACTAATCTTTATGATCTTGAATTAAAGTAAACCCAAGGAACGCGCTAAATACACTGTGATAAGCAGGTAAAAAAGGAGGGTTTATGCGTCGCATTAATCTCTAACGAATTGTTATGCTACAGGGGCCTTATCAGTCACAAACAATCGCCATTGATGGAACACACAGTATGAAACACAAACCAGAGAAGTAAATTTGGACTTGATTGCGGAAGTGTAGATATGACTCGGAAGGATATATGCTTCGCGAATTTTCATTACTGAACACTTCTCCCATAATAGCTTTTTATTTGGGTATTGGTAAAATTTCATAAACAATGTAAAAGTAAAGAGTGTCGAACAATACGGCACACGCATTTGAATTAACAGACCACGGAAGCTTGTTTTATGACAACAAGCCAGTTCACCGACTTTATTTCAAAGCTTGGTTACATTTTTTAATTTCCCAAAAAAGCCGCGATGTTTGTAATGTGGGCGAGGAGGATGATGCCCACGAGTCACGTGGCCTCCGCTTTTCGAGTTGTTGTAGAAAACGCACTTGCCCGTATTCATTGATTTCAGTTTGAGTTTGACTGTCCTGGTTGTATTGTTACTCCATCATGTTACTGTTCTTTGATATGCTAATCTTTCTCTAATGCTAACTAGAAGACATTAATTATATGATAAAAAATGTCCAAACATGTTAATTTCTCTCGAAAAGCAAATTCGAAATTAGACTAGATTAAACATATTTCTTTTCCTCCCTTATATTCTATTATAGTTTCCGTCACGTCGCACTCAAGGATTTCAATGAGAGTACATTTTTTTTTTTTTTAAGGCGCCTACAATTACTTCCCGAGGGAGAATTGAGAGAGAATATTACCATAGATATCTGACCTCATTGCGATCTCCTGAAAAACATCAAGAGATAAGGAATGAACTTTGCACAAAGGGCTTAAAAGTCTGCGAAAACTACACGTTTACAAAACTGGTACGAATTAAGTGCTTTTAGTTAAATTTCCGAGTTCGCATACATATTCATTTTAAGCGAATCCACCTGCCTAAAGCAAATTGGGTATTTAAACCTTATTATCGTCCAAAAATTACAATTGAAAGAAGGAAGCGCTTTTGCCTCCATTTCTGAAATTTTGTTTGCTGGTAGATCATACCTTAATGACCGTTTCACTAGACAGCCGGAAACTGCAGAGGGCGTTTTGAAAACATTAAGTAAAACTGACGAAGTTGAGGATGAGATCAAGCGC
Organism: Pocillopora damicornis; assembly: GCF_964200805.1. NCBI lineage: Eukaryota > Metazoa > Cnidaria > Anthozoa > Scleractinia > Pocilloporidae > Pocillopora > Pocillopora damicornis. The sequence continues at coordinate 22,845,567 of NC_142673.1, read as the reverse complement.
GCGAATCTGAAGACTCTAGTGTTATTCCTCAAACTACCTGTACAGACGCTCGTTGTGGACCTTGAGAGCAAGTACGAGTTACACGGCAGAATAATACGATAAATCAAAATTTTCAATTCCCCGCGGTTGGTAGCAATGTTTTCCTTAACCGACAAAAATCTGAAAGCGAAAGAAACCTCACGCGATTTTGCAATTTACCGCACGGTATTTTCAGTAATTCGAAATCTTCGAGTTTCTAAGACTATTGAAAGCGAAATAGTCAGCGAAACATGTTACTTGAGTAATTCTTTACGAGAGAATGGACAAAAAAAGATCTGCGTTTAATAAACCCAAATTCTGCTCATTAAAATAAACCAGAGACTATAAACTTCCCTAAGTCGTTAAAATTTAATGGCATTCCTTAGTTAAATTCCAAAAGAATACGTAACACGAAACACTTCACAATCCCTTTGACCGTTTTTTTTCCTAAGCAATGAAACACGGGAAATAAAACGACAATGTTAAATTCCTGTAACTAAACACAGCGCTTAAAAGCGAGTAATTACATAATTTCTTATTGCTCAAAACTCTGGAGTGCCTGAAAGCACGCGAGGTAGTTTAATCTTCGCCGTGTTTCCCAATGCATACTTTGTTTTTAAACTGAATATCATTCATTGTAATAAGGGAAAATTAAAATTTACCTTCATCAGAGTTGTAGTCCATTTTATCCAAAACGCCGGATTTAAAGGTAAGTTCTTTTTGGCCACCAAATACGTTGCACCACTTGCCGTACAGAACGCTTCTTAAGACCTCCTGACTTATATTTAGGGGACTGCTTGGTTTTTCCAAGAGTGGCGGCGCGACCCAAACGGACATCTCGGCACGTATCCTCACCGCCGACTTGTCAGTGGCGATTTTCAATCTTTACGTATTCACTTACTTTCGGTTTATGGGATTTTAATAAACGTCAGGGCTTTATATGCTGGCTTATGTTTGCCGTTGACAATGATCAAGATGTGAACAATGGCTAAGCAAAACTAAATAAGTCTTTGTAATAAATCAAATATTTTTCATCATGCCCTTCACACCTCATTGAGCGCTGTGCTACTCGCGCTTATAATGAGCTGCCAGAGCAGAGAGCACCTGCCTTAGTTAGCTGTCAGGCATGCGCACCATGTTACCCCTTACGGAGACTTTAGCGGCTGATCAACAGGGTATCGAGAACAGACGGACGACTTGCATTTCCTATGAGTTTTTAATGCACTTTCGACAAAAATTGGGGGGAAAGGTTTGTAGTTTGAGGAAACAGGAACGAGAGATTTTGATTAATGGGCGCCGCGACAGTGAGTTGTGTAGCAAAGTGCAGAATTAGCAGAGATTAAATCTTCATTTTCTTCTTCACCCGACATCCGGATGGTCAAATCTAGAGATGGGAAAAGAAGGAAATTTAGTTTCAAATAATAAATCAATGACACAGGTGTATGTTTTGGGTTTGTATCAAATTTGAATCGATTGGCCTCCAGGTTTTGCGCAGGGTTTAAGGGTTCGTTCAATGTAAGCAAAATCTCAAAACGTGATTTCTCCATAACACTTAATTTTAAACACCCAACCTACTGTTCTGATCTATTAATGCTTAAGAATTGTAAAACGGTTCTCCTGCAAAAATCAATTGTTTCATGCGTGGTGCTTTTAGGAATATTATCATTTTTTTCATTGACTAGTTGATGCCGCAACCCGAAGGCAGATTTCACTAATTTTACTCCTTTAGATAAAGATTCCCGAATTAACATTGTAGGAATAGTAAGATGTAAACACGCTCGGTCCCAATTACGAATTAATGAACACAAAGAAGTTAGCGCCCAAATCAATCAACAGTGATTAGATAGGTTTATTTAATTAGTAGTATTCTAACATTTTCCAATAGAAACGAACCCTATTAGGACCACCAACTCTTTATTAAGAGAGCATGCAGTAAATGGTAATAAAAAAACAAATACGTGTTATTTTTCAGGTTTCGAATTTGGTTTCACATTAGTATGTTATCTAGTTAACTGTTGATGTACTCTGCGAGACGTCAATTCTAGCGTTCGGCACGGCGCGCCTCAATCGCGACAGTGAAATTCGCTGGGGCTTCGCGTCACGTCCATCGAGTAGGAAACGAACACATCTAGGATCAAATCTGGGTTTTCGCAAAGGCGGGGCATTCTTTCGGCACCTGCTGATAGACGCGTGGCAGGCGCGTGTCTAGAACAAAGGTGCTTAAACATATTTGCTCGAAATCGCAACCTTTCTTTTATAATCAGAAGGCCTTGTCTTAATCTAGACATGATCGACGAGATTGCTGCACACTGTGTTGAAACTAAAGAAAACAAACTGATGTTGGATCACCGGCGCGATCGCTTAATGTGCAAACCGTTTAGCTGTCGTGTTACTTATGCCTGGGTGTGTACCATTTTAAGCGTTTTTTTTTTCTTTTTTTGCCGAGCGCGGAAATTACTTCAACCTTCTTCACTTTGTTTATGAGCTTTAAAGAAGGTTCTCGTTTCTTTGAAATGATAACGCAAATTGAATTAAAGAAAACATTTTATCATTGTACTTGGTTTAAAAAAGTGGATAAAATGGTGCGGAAATTTTTCGACACTTAAATAGAGGTGAAGGAAATTACATTTGCATCAGAATAGCGGTGGGTTCATTACTTCGGAAAACTCATTATTTTTCGTGCAATCAGGGCGCTTGCCTTGGTAATGGACTTCTAAAACTAAAAATAAGGTACATTTCGCTCTTTATAATAACTACTCTTTTATTTAAACTATCTCTTAAATGGTATAACTTTCGTCTCTTTCATTACTAAGAGTAAATATGCGGGCCTCATTAATAATGAATTTAGGTAAATGAAACAGAAAAATAACTTAAGGGGTTAAAAACAGCTAGACTTTATTCCAAAGATCAATAAATAGTGACCAGTTTTTTCAAAGTTTGTTTGGTGCATGATCCACTGTTTATTCAGGCAAAAGAAAAGCGTTCTGACTCAGCAATGCATCAAAATACTCTGTGGTTAATTTTAATTCCCCCGTGGGAGAAAAAAAAGAAGTTATTGTGACAGTTTTGTATAGAACGTTGGCTCAAGGAAATTACTCACTCTGAAGTTTGTGCCAAGATAATAGATATTAGCCGTCACAGAGCAACACGTAACCAAAAACATGCATCATTTCCTTTCCGTTTCAAAGCCCAAACAGTAAAAGCGGGGGATTTCACTTTTAATTTTTTCTTTAATATTATAATCACCGGAAAACACCCAATTTGCAGCTAATACTCAGAATAGCAAATTAAAATTTTCGATGTAAACTAGGAAGGAAGAAGAAACACATGCAAGTGAACACTCTAGCTGAGCTAATGTGTAATTTATCTAGATTGGGTGTCCTTTGAAAGTTTAATGACTGCGGAGTTATATGCCTTTGAAGTAAGCAGCCCCGGTTGCAAATTAAGCGGTACAGCCATAGAGCTCCACAATAAGAGAGCGTGATAAGTTTATTAAGTCTTTTCAGGCAGGCACGCGCCAGAAAGGCCACCAACACTTTGTTTCGGAATACACGTGCTGCAAAAAATAAGCCTAATGGCAAACAAATCGCCCGCGAACAATATATGATCAATTATTAAAGTATTAAATTGCCTTCAAAGAGCTTATCCCATGTGAAGTTTCTTCGTCCTCCAAGTAGGCCACTGGTTTGGGAAGAGTTTCCATCACCCAGGTGCCTTCTATAGAAACTTAAGCTAAAGACCTTGGGTCGAACCATGCAGGCCAACCATGAACTGATTTATTTGCTGTCTAAGAGGTGCAGGCAAGAGTGTAGCCCCGGAGATGCGGTGAGTTTTTGTTTGGGGTCTGTCCGTTTCGGGGGCTTGTGTGCGGTTCCCTAGGTAGACAACATGCGGAGAACATATAGTACAAAATATTTGTGATCAATGTTTAAGGCACCGGAGGAAACCCATTAAACTTGCTTTCTTTTTCTCCGCGAACCATTAAACGATCGGGCTAGCTGTTTTTGTATAGTTCAAGAGGTGCATGAGAGGAGCACAGTAGGCGCTTCGCAGCCAGGAATGTAAATTACAAAGATCTTGCTCATTAGCCGGCAACTCCAGCGGTTCTCGTTTCCTATCTTAACGGTCATCAACAAATTTTATTTTTCCTTTGTTTAGGTTTGTGGTAATCAGTGATTGCTTATTATGGTTCGCGGTGCAAAGTAAATTCAAATATATTCGTAATTGCTAAGGGTCACTTTGTAGTGCTTAGTGAAAGATTTGTGCCCTGAGGGAAATGGGTAATCAATGCTCAAGGAAGCTTCCAAAATAAGCGAAATTAAAACTTGCATATTAGCCCTCGAGATCCGACAAACTTTCCAAGGTATAATGATTTCTTTAATCGCCTTTCATGTGCAAGGTGACGAAAGGATAACACTCTTCTTTGTGAAGAAGATAGTGTGTAATGGATGGATAAAAGCCCACGTTTAGTCACACCGCTAAGGAGTGTTCAAAGTTGTCTAACGGAGTGAATCTCGGTGCTCAACTCAAGACCCCTTATAAAGTAAATATTCCGAGTTATCGAAGCAAAGTCAAATGATCAACCCTTTATCAGTGTTCCTTGCCACTGAATGAAATGGCGATTCAGTTAATCGCACAAGTTGTACCCAAACATCAAAGCTGTCTAAAAAGGCAACAGTATCCGAAAAAAACGACTACGTGCTATGTGAGGCTGATAATATCATCTTAGACAAGAGAGGAAATTTATGTACATCGGAAGTATTTTGAAAACTTAAAAGAAACGTTTTAAATCTTAAATCAAAACGTACTTAGCATACACTAAACGACCCGCACGCAAGGAAACTTGGCAGACAGATGTCTCGAAATCCTTTCCCGGAACAAAAAATTGGAAAAAGTGTTCATGTTCATCACCAAACTACTCTCGCTGATCAAATATAGTCCTCCACGACTAAATCTTTTACTAACCATCGTCGACCTTTCAATTTCATTAACAACTGGCACTCAGGCGAGTGGGCAGCCTTTGTCATAACAAGCTATTTTTGAATATCCGCACCTTGAGCGCATTGACTATCGGTGGAGGTGCCTTGCATTTTTCCACCATTTTTTACAGTCAACATTTGATAAAGACTCGAAAACGTTTTAAAAATTTGATGATGTCGGGTGTGGTTGAGTTCCTCAATCGTTTTTTTTTTCCTCTCTTTTGTCATTTTCATCGCTCCGTTAGCCTGTGTTTCTATATGTGCTATAACATGCTTTACCAACTGATAACTTTTTCGGGTAATTTCGCAATAATCTCTGGTTTCTTGCGCGGCTCATTTCTGTTAAAAATTTAAGCTGTCCCGCAGAGACCACAAAATTTTGATTGTTTATCTCGGGAAACGTTCTTTTAATTTTTAATTCTCGCATTTGAGTCCATGATAACAATTGTAAATCAGCGACTGCCAGCTTAAAACAGAGGAATAAAACACATATTGGAACTACACCGTCTACATTGTGTACCCCAGAGACAATTAAAGTTTGAAACGAAATTTTCATATTTAATAAAGGAGCTTTGCTTATTTGAGCATTTCTTAGTGTTGGCAAACAGGCTTGGTGTTTTTCAACGCCAAAAACTTGATAACAGTCAAAGCTTCAACACGGGTGTAAATTCAATTTCTGGGATTTTACTTTTAATTTAACTGTAATAATAAACTTCCTAAATTAATATTTAAATGCCAATTTAAGGATGAGGGGGGTCAAACAGACGAATTACCATCCATCATGTGAAATCTTCCTTATTCTTCAATTTCGAAAAAGCTTAAAAACAGCAAAGTTACCTTTTTATGAGTCCTATGATTTTTTGCATCGTCATTCATCATTTTGTTTTGTTTTTTTTTAGTTTTTTTTAAATTTTAGCTTTTATTTTTGCGATCGATAGTCATCTTACTACCTCTGTAAGAAAGAATAAAGAATCCTTATCTTTCAATAATACCTTCTTTTTTCCGTTTATCTATGTAGTTTGAAATCAGGGTAACATCAAATAACGACCCCAACGTGCACAATCATTTTCTTCAACCTTATTAGGCGTTCATCGCTTTCCTATTCATTGTGCCAGCAGGAGAGCGATAAGATGTGACAACGTTATATTCCGCATACACGACACGGTCAATATTTAAGATATCTTGTTGTTACGCCATCAAGGTAAACCAAACAAACCTTCCATGAAACGCCTTGGTGTGAAGTTCATCTTTGCGATTGTTGACGATCGAGCAAACCGTACCTCTGCGTCACCACGCATGCGCTAACGTCCAAGTGAACGAAGCGAGAACGGGTTTAACGCTTCTCAGTTGTTAAGAAGGATGAAAAGATCATCTATCTTTGCGGAAAGTTAATCTCAAAGAAAAGTTAAAATCATACTGATTAAAATAGGAAGCAAATTGAATCAAAGGGGACGAGTTCTATAAGAAAGTACCTTTTAAAAAAAATTATACTTCGACAATGGTATCTAACTCAAAACAATCTGAACTGGATGTTTAATGCTAAAGGCAGTTGTAATACACATTTTATGGCTATGTAGATAAAGAATTTCGAAAAAAGAAACACAGCTAAGCGAAAAACCTTTGTGATCTGTGTTATTGTTTTATGTCTCACAAAATCTTCGATACTAAAGTACAATAAAATACTCTTGAAGATTCAAGTGATGAAACAAAAAAGCCGCTAAAAGAGTTTTTTTTTTTTTTTTAGTAAGCATGCAATTTTATCGATTACAACGCTCTCAATTTGTTTTCAGATATAATTTAGAGCGAGCGGCTTCCGCTCCGGATCCCATTTGTATATTAGCAACAGTTACAATGTTTGGCGTCGGTGAAAAAAAAAAAAGAGATAATTAAAAAAAAAGAAACCGAAGATGCTATTTAATTTATCATAACCCTGTCCGTATGGAATGAGTAAAATTAAATCAAATCATTACTTTCAAACCAAACGATTTTTTTGGCTCCGTTAAATCAAGTGCAGTGCCGTGTAATTGGGGCGACTATCGGATTTGCTCTCTCAGTTTTATTTACGAACGAAGCGGATAATGTACACCTTTGTTTCTTCCTAGCGCAGGAAATGTACTTAATCTTTCTCTTGGGTTAAAGAAAGACGCTTTGAATAACTAATAGCAACTAGGCACAATCAAAACTGGAGTGTATTTCTCTTCGTTAGAACTGTCTGACAATTAGTCACGGTCAATTATAGAGAAGAAAGGAGGCTCGTGTCTTTCCAACACGAAACATACCTAAATTATTTAACACGAACATAAACCGCTATGTTAACGACTCACTCGACACACGTGCTGCAACCATTCTTAACAAGCGCAGAAACAATTGCCTAATAGAACAGCATTTGCGTTTACTTCCAAACGATTAACTCATAGTTTTGCTTTTGTCGTTTTTGTACAAAAGTGTTGAAGAGAGGCAGCGCATCATCTCGCACAAATTTTAATCCATGGACACTATCCAACAGACAGCCTTAACTTAGTGACTACAACGGGAAAGCTACCACTGGTTGCAGAGCGCTTTTAACCATGGAGTTTCCATTCTTCCTCATCAATCGAAAGTAGAGCTTATAAGCGCTTTCTTCACCCCATGGGTGAACAAGAGCCTAGACTAGGAAACGATTTCTCTCTTTTAGGAGAAAAGACTAACAAGGAATACCGTTTATGATGCAAAAATTTTACATATATAAAGTAGGTGAAAATTTCGTGAATTAATTCAACATTTATTTAGCCTGTTATGCTTATGCCTTGAAGAAGATTGAACTCCGAACAAATAAGAGTCATTCGAAAGGATCAAACATAATTAAAATGCCGTGTGCTACTCTTTCACGTACATGCTCGGTTTAGCATCACAAAAACTGTATTTCCTCTGGATTTTGGAGAGGTTTTACCCTTTATCACAATTTGTTTCTGTACGTGAATTACCTCCATCCGTTTATTACAAATAACCTTCTTGAGAAGGTTTCCTTATTTATCAACGTAGAAAAAATTTATTTCGCATTTAATCATTAATTGAGAAGACATGTAATACCCTTTAAACTTAAGACAAATATACAAAGAGTAAGGATGGAAAACAAACTGCAATGAAGTTTTCAAAGACTCAGATTTCGAGATATCGCGTGCAATAAGAAAAAAAATGTAATCTACTGTGTACAAATACAAGAAACGGTTTGACATGAACTTGTTTCTATGAAGGGAAAAATTCAATCATATCTTTATATTTCTGGTTGAATTAAAACGTAATGAGTATTTACCTTAGTCTGGAGCTAAATGCGTGGGAACAAACACATTTTTAATAAGAAACTGAGGGTGGAACAAATAAAAACATCATAAGCAAACAAAATGCGTGCGATAACCGTTTTATCTACAACCAAATTATTAACTTTAACTGATGAAATTAGCAAATATGCGATTGTTGTGCCGTTTACAACAATTGGTAACTCTTGATCGTGTGTTAAACCAGATTCATTATTTAAGGTTGTCCCGGTCATCTCGTGTTCAATTTTGTTTCTTCCATTTATTCTTTGAATTATAATTAATATCCTGGCAGTTTTACAAGGTGAATCATTGCACGCACTAGTCACTTACACTTGAAAGTACGTTTGATCTAAGGGCAAGATGTACAGTTATTCAAACTAGTGAATTAAAATTATGCAAATCGAACAGTAGCGTGGTCAGACCGCCAAAAGTAAAAAAAAAAACAACAACCCGACTGGAAACTAAGAAGGTGCTTTAATTTCAAAGAAAACCATTAATCTTTAGAATCTTAATTCACAATTTTTTCTGTTATTCTTTCTTTTTAGTTTAGCTATGTTAGCAACACTGACGTCCCAGTTCACGGTGTGATCGAATTTGACCACCAGAGCGTGTTTTTCTCTTAAATATACTCTCCTCACAACGGGTGTCTCAAAAGAAAGGAAAAGAAAAAAGCGAACTTGACTATTACGAAAACAATTGGAACTGGACCCATTTAACTAAACTTTACACGGCGATTTCCAAATGGATCATGATATGAAAGTCGAAAAAACACAATATGTACCTGTCTCTGAATTCAATCATCCTACTTTATTACTTCTGCATCGAACTGGATGTGAATGAATTCGAAGTTTTGATCGTAGCAAACGTTTTATCGTCAATGCATGCTTTCGAACTGAGCCCAAAGACGCAGAGTTTATGCATGAACATCAGCTTTTCGTCTCTGTTTAACTATAGTAACATAAAATACACATGGTAATCGGCTGACGATAAACGCTGAAACAAGCGTGTAAAGCCTTAGGGAGCCATTAGAAAAACAAGAAACAACAACAAGAACAGACAATAATTGAATTAGATTGGTGTTCTCAGAATTCATTAATGTTCGACAGAAAGATTAACTTCCCTTCTGCTACAAGTAAAGTAAGTTGATGTTAACAACTATTGTGAGGCTTGTTTTCGATTCCTTTCGTTCATTCTTTTCACGAATAGGAAAAAAAAGGAAAGACTCAAACTAATCAAGCTCCCTTAGTCTCAAGCTGCTCGACTATTGCCCTGCAGAACAGTTTAAAACAGGCTTACCCCTGACTTCATGATCAAAATGTAGATAAAGGTTCATTAACTCCTTTATAAGTTTTAAACCGTTATAGAGCCATTCAAATTGTTGTTTATAATTATGTGCACAATGAAAACGAGCGTGGTTTGGGGCGTAAAGCAAACAGAGTACTTAGAAAACAAACTTGAGAGGTAAACCATATGGAAGTGTACGGTACACATCCTTGCTATCAAAAATGGCGAAATTTTCTTCTAAACACTTTTTTTATGTTGACGAAAATGAAGAATACGGCCAATTTTGTGACAAACTTAGATGCAATCCTTCAGCAAAGTGCGTGTTTCTTTCCTGAGGGTTTTATCATCTCAAAAGGTTCTCCCCGGGTGGTGTAACACGGGGAAAAAAAAGTGAAATTGACCATTACGAGCTGAACAATAGATAAAGGATGTATTCGCTGATGGTTTACACAATAATGACCGAATGGATCACGATCACTTGCTCTCGAAACAAACAAGTCTTGGAAGAAAAGCTTCCTCAGCTATACAGAAGTTCTTTCATCATCCCAAAGATTAGGATCAATGCGGTAATTTTGCGATCACTTAGATGTTATCAGCCTCAACTCTGTTTTGAAAATCGTGATGAGTTTGTGATAACATTGTTGTTATCACGAGTTGGCTGCCAATTTCTTAATGTACGAGTACTAAGTATGATTGATTTCTCGCAAGCTTAAAGATATAACATCTATTGACAGACAACAAAAGGCTTTACCTTATCCTGAGTGTCGACAATTTGGTGTATCACGATTGAGTTTCAGTGATGTTAAAGTTAGGTAGTTTACACTTACCAACCAGGGTTCTTTTTACCGATTTAGTGCTGGAAACACTGCAGGAGGATATCGTGTAACCTACTATGGTGCAGTTCCATCTAATTTATTGGCGCTTTCAACTCGAGTGGCACAGAATCACTGCAGGTTGCCTATTGAGGAAGCCATGACAAAGCGATCTTATACCAGATGGAATTCAGCCAAAGAAAATGTAAACAACAAACCCGAGAACAGGCATCGAGAGAATGCATTTCTGAAGCTTACGAGGAAGATTTTCAAAGAACATACACAAGAGACACAACTAGAAAAAGCAGAAGGTACTTGAAGTTGTGCAGCGATGTGGACACGCACGTGAATATAGAACATACACAATGTTATTGTATTTTCCTGTCTAATTCAATTACTATTTATAAATCTATTTAGAAATAGGTTAAGATTGACTGATATGATGTGCTTTCATGCTTCATTTGTTTTCCTTTTCAATTAAAACTTCTTTGTTTCGATGGTTCCATGAACCTGTCAAGTACGTTCCTTCCTAATTTTCTCGGTCCTTTTTTTCTCGTTTTGAAATAAAATTTTTAAAAAGTTTCTTACTTCCAGCAGTGGAAGAAAATTTTTAGTTGGTTTTGAAGCCGAACGTAACAAACCATTATAACATAAATGAATTAAGGGAGTAGGTTTCTAAAGAAACTGTGGTGCTGCGTCGGTGAGAGAGTATAACTGGGTACTTAAGTATTATCAACTGCGTTGATAACGTAAATTGGCCACCGTAAAGAGTTTAAAAGCTGACGTTTCGAGCGTTAACCCTTCATCAATCGCTCTGACAAAGGGCTAACGCTCAGAACTTCAGCTTTTAAACTCTTTACGGTGGCTAATTTACGTTATCAACGCATTTGATAATACTAAATTAAACTATTACAACGGTTGCGCACGATGATATCAAGCAAGTTGCGCGACATGAATCTCGTGCATTTAAACCGTCTGATAAGGAAAAAGGTGCATGGAGCTAACACCGTACAGAAAGCAAGTATATTACTCAAACGTTTACTGGTTTATTGCCTTTAAATGGATCAAAGCGGGTGACAATAGACAGAGTTTGAACACTGTCGGCAGAATTGATATGACTTTGTCAAATCCAATTAAAATTCAATAATGAAAATAATCATAATTAGAAAATAGGGCGTTAGTCTGCTGTAGTCATAACTTTTCAAGTTATGTTAGATTTTCCTTACACATCCTGTTGACCTTAAACACTTAATCCAGTGAAATCCAAACCTCAGTTGCAAGTGAACGAGGATCATGCTTGAATTGTAAGAGTTTAAGTAAAGAGAGAGTACTTGTTTACAGCCACTTGAATATTGCATTAGCAAAATTGTCCAAAGGGCACAATTCATAATATAACTCAGTTTCTCTTTATTACGAAAACCACATCCAAATTGACACAGATACCTTACTCATATAAGGAGAATATTGTGTTTAAATGTTACTACTCGCATGGAGAGATTCCACAAGCTTTACAATCTCTACACAGTGATTCATGGTATAATAGACCTATTTCAAAATGGTAGCTAAAAATTGAAACTACCCAAGAAAATCATACTAGCATCCAAATTAGCCTCAGTCCTCTATTTGGTAATCCAACAAAGTTACATTTTACTTGGTGTTGTTTGAGTCCGCAAAGATTTCATCTGTTATTCTAAAATTCGATTAAAATGAAGAAACCCTACAGTTGGCAGGGTTTAGCCTCCTTCGCGGCCATTCTTTGTGATGTCACGCGACTCTGTCTCAGAAAACGTTGTGTGACATCCAAAAGAGAGGCTACTTTACACAGGAGAGCCTGCAATATAAGCGTTAGGGATAGGCATTCAGAAAGAGATACAATAAAGTTCAAGAGTCATTCTTTAATAGCTAAAAACATGTTACTTTTGAGGCAATGATAACGGAAACGTCCCTTTTATTTACATTTCTTGTGATAGGAGCTGCCTAACACTGTCGACTATTTCTTCCCGGATTTCAGGCTTCAGCAGCTCTTTTACCTGAAAACATTACAAGAAAAGATGTTTGAAACTTTTAAACGTCGCAAACTTCACGACAATGGTAGAAGGAAATAGATAAGTTACTTACACTACTGCAGCTTAACGGCTAATGATGTCTGTCCACATTCTATCTCTTTGCTCTCAAAAACTTGACGAAAACGAAACTAATAAAGGGGGTAAGTTTCTAAAGAAACTGTGGTGCTGAGTCGGTGGAGGGTATAACAAAATAAATTGGTTTTATCAACTGAGCTGATGATGCACATCGGCCACTGTAAAGAGTTTCTAAGCGAAAAAACAAAAATAGGCGAGCTTGAAATGTAAATGCAATCGCGGTTCCTTGCAACGACGTGGAGGTATGTCAAATAAAAAAACAGCTGCACTCTTTTGACCGGTATTTCTACGACTCTCAAGGAACGTGTTTTAGAGCTTTTTATACTTCCCGGCTATGTCCTTCTCCAAGTTTAGAATGGTGATTTACTTGATTGTTGCCCACGTAAAAAAAAAAAACAAAAGAACAAAACAAAGACAAAAACAAACAAAAAGGACCTAGCGTTAAAACTAAAACTAAACGATACAAACAAACCAAAACGAACAAACAAACCAAAAGACAACAAAATCGACACATTGACGAGCAACCCAAGTGCTTACCAAGTACTTCAATGATGCGTCATAAGCATACTGTAGAGAGGTGTTAAAGAGCATCACGCCATGGTCTGTCAATGTCAACACACAGTTTCGAAGACGCGCAATCGTCTCGCGATCAGAGTGCTGGATCTAGAAATAAGGTATTAGGAAGACCTTATGAGACGGATTTTGAAAAACTGTAACAATACCTTCGAAAAAGGACAAAGCCAGAAAGTTTGCCCACACAATTCTGAATTGTGATGTCTGGTTCAAAAATCGAGCCATTCAACTCGGCTGAGAAGTTGAACAAACAATAAAACGGGTTTAAAGAACACCTCATCGCCTGAAGAAGACTGTCATTATGCAGTAGAAGAGTCGCACTCTACATCGAAAGTGACTCCATAGTGAGACAAACGATTACACACAATCACCACTACTGACCTGTCTTGGTGCATTGGTGTCATTTTCCAGACTGTTGGCCAGGCCGTCAGCGGGTGTGGCATCTTCGTTTTCCAAAGGAGATATCCAAACATAACCATTGTTACCCACAATTACCGTGGCACCACAAGGAAGGTTGAGAAAGTGAGTTTTGCACCTTTTAACCAGCGAAGGTGGAACTTGAACGAGGGTGCCCTCTTTAAGCTGCCGAGAAAACAATAAACAACTTAATACACATAAAAACAGTAGTACTACTATTGTTTAGGGCTAAAGAACTTAAGATTACCACAATAAAATTATGCAAACAAAGCTTTGCTATTTGAAAATGTTCAGCCAAACCAACCTTTCCATACTTGAGACTGCGCGTGTGTAAAGAAAGAGAACCATCGCTGTATACCGATTGCACCTCTGCCTGGTTTAGTCAAGGGGGAACACTTAAATTTATTATCTAGCATTAGGTGACTTAAATAGCCCAGAACAAAGGCAATAATATAAGAATGGTAAACGGTAGAGCGCTTTTCGATTGAGTGTCGTAAAGCTAAATTAATCACGAAGACCAATCAGTAAAAAGGAAACAACCTTTAAGAAACAATGGAAATTAAAAGAAATAAAAACCAAACTGCCTAAAGCGCGGGAAACCGCGGGTGACCAAGTCGTAATTGGTGTTAGTTTTGTAGCTGATTGGTTGCGAGAGTTTTTTTAACCAATCGCAGAGCGAAGTATTACATGCAAAACCAAATTAATCTCGTTGCTCTAAACAGCGATAAATGTCCAGAGCGCAAGGAAATTGGAAAGGATACACTTATCAGGTCACCCTCGGCAAGAAAGTGGCGCATCATCAATTCATCCTCCGCAGAACGTCGTCTCTGTTTACAAACACGGAAAACATAGCATCGTTAAATACCGACGTATCATTAGTAAGACTTCCCTCTATGTTCTTTACAAGTCTTAAGTAAATTAGTGTAAAGAACTAGATGTTTCATCAAGAAAGAACACTATCACCGATAAGTAGATCTATGTACCTCACGTGTTTGCTGGGATTTTAAATTTCCGAAGTTTGAGTAGTTCCATCCAACACAATAAGTTCATGTTTTTTTTTTCCAATATTACGAAGCAAAACCCTATGCCACCCTTCCCTGCCCAAAATGTGTTTTGTTAGCGATAAAAACAAGAAACATAGAACTAACTGAAGCCTTATGACAAGCATTTCTCATTCTGTTAACCCTTTAAATCCTAAGAGTGATCACAATCTAGTTTCTCCTTACAGTAACACTGCTGAATCATTCATGTAAGATCACAAGAATAAAGGAAATGATCATCAACTCAAATAGCTCTTGACTGTTAAACAAATTCTCCTTGTCAGCACCTCAGGAAATTTAGAGATAACAGTATGGAGATTATGCATACTGGTGTTATGGTGTAAAGGGTTAAACTTTTGTGGAATTTTATATTGGTATATGTTGCACTGTTACTCCCTCTCTCTCTCTCTATTTGTCTCTCTTCTTCTATCTGTCTATCTCTCAGGGGTGAGAAAAGCTTTTCTGAATAATTTGTGAGATTAGTAGTTTTAGTATGGTTATGCAAAACATGGCTAAAAAAATAGGATCAAAATGATATGCAACAACAAAGCAACTACAAAACAGCAAGTTTTTTTTTACCAGTTCACCACCAGGTAAATTTACTGAAGAGAGCAGCAAAACGGAGTCCAGTCTGGAAAAAGTTTCCACTTTCCATCTCTTCTGTCCAACCTTGAAACAAAGTAAATACTAATTTATTCACAGCTGTTGATATATTCCAAACAGTCAGTACTATGGAAAACAACATAGTGTTGCCATGCAAACTTTTTTTCTCCCTCTTTTTTATACAAGGCATGATTACAACTTGAAGCACAGTGATGCAAACAATCAACATTCATAGACACAGACTGAAGCAATTCTTTGCTTAGGTAGAAGACACAAGTTAAAATATACATCAAAGAGGTTGAAATAACAAGCTAATGGTAACAATAACTTACAAATTATATCCAAAGTTATTTATTCATTTTTAGGTCATTTAGAATACGTAGTTTGCTCTTCACCTCTGTAATTCTTCCAACCACAACATCTCCAACTTCTCCATTGTATCTGAAATAACACAACAATAATTATATAATTTTGATGTGTTTTTATTACATACTCTTAATTCCTCCTTATTTGCACTGACTATGGGAAGGTCTATGGGAGGTAAAGGTAATTTTCAATGGCTACAATGGCTTCTGGAGCACAAAACAGCCAAAGGACTTGCAGATATCCTTTGACAGAGAATTAGTCCAGTAAAGGTCCTCCATTATTAGAAGAAAAGCTTTTCCATGTTCCACTTCTTTCTGTGTGGATACAAATACTGTGAAATTCCAGTGTCTTAGCCAAGCAGGGTTTTCATTGAGAAATGCTGTTGCAGGAGAATGGTGTGACAAGTTTCCAAATCTGAATAAAACTGATTCAGCCCATCAAAACTCTGCTACGGAACTTTGTGTAATAGTTGAAGAATTCTCTAATATCTGATGAACACCTAATGAAGAATACAAAACAATGACAAAGTCCTGAGTTTGAAGATGCATATAGGTCTGAGTTCAGGGCACTGACCATTTGGCCTCCATATCCATCACAAAGACTAGAGGAGACCTGGATTGCTAGTTCTGCTTCAGGGTAAAATCTGCACATGAGAGTGGATCAGAGAGCTGCCACTGAACTTATCCCACTTCCTGTGAGATGACTTGAAAGAGGGCATTCTTGGTCCCCTCAGATGGAATTCTGGTGCATTACTGATTAACATTTCAGTGAACAGATTTATAAAAAAAAGCACACTTTTTACATACCTTGTCTTAAATGGTCTTACACATATCAATTTGTTGACTCTTTCAACTATTCCAGCAACTGATGCTATCAATTTTTCCCCATCAACATATGTACCATGACCCCTACAGCAGAGAGAAATTACATCCCAGTTTCAAATGCAAAAAAAAAAAAAGACTCAAGGGAGGTGAGTTGTACACAGGATAAGTAAGTGAACCAAAAACCAAAGTAATCACATTGATAAATTAGAACAAAGGGAAAAGAGCCATTTACAATTGAGTGTTGATTGCACTGAGTTTGTTCTACTTCAATCTCTGTTTGGTCCAGAATACTTGTGCCATTTGCTCAAATAATATAATGTGAAACTAACATCAGCTCTGTCTGAATCATAACTCATGTTTTACCAGCCATCAAGCTGTTTATTTCATTTTAATAGTTTGAGTTCTCATTGACTCCTCGTCATGTTTTCTTTTGTGTGACTGTCTGTTGTCGTTCCTGTGATTTGGTTGCACAAAACTCAATTGTGAATTGCTCTTTCACACACACACACACACACACACACACACACACACACACACACACACACACACACACACACACACAAAGCATGTTAAACAAAGCAAACTGCCAGAAGTATGTGAAAACTTATGTGGCTAGGATGTGACAGGGTTTTCTTTTATACCAGATTGGTTAAGATGGTAGCATGTGATTTCTAGATTTGGTATTCATAGTTTGTGTTGGAAAGGTGTGATATTAGAGACAGTTTTTTTAAGGTACATATGTTAGAATTGAATGAAGACATAGTATATTCTCCATAATATAAGGAGGTTAATGTTACAGAGGTATCCATTAGGAGAGGTTTGACTGTATTCTAAATGTGCCAATAAGCACTGAGCTCTGTTATTCCCTGGAGTGGATCATGCTCCATCATGAGCATAGACATTGAGGTGACAGTCACACTTTTCTCTTCTTCACTCTTTACTGTTCTATCCTTATCCAAAATACTGCTGTGACACCTCACCATAAACAACCAAAAAAGTGTTGAGGAGCAACTTAAGAATATGGAACAACTGATGACCATCTTTTTCTTTTTTTGAAGAATACGATGTAAATTAGTGGACCAGTGTTATAGAGTTTTAACTATTGTTAACCCATCTACATTTTCACCCACGTGATGAGTCGCTCTCACGCCTTTCCACTTTGCTACCTTAATCTGTACAGCCCACCCACCCCCTCCCCATAGTTATTCCCTGTTACTTGTGATCCACAGCAATGGAAAGTAACATTGAAAGAGGAGGAAACTATCGTAACAATACTTGTGTTCTGCGACGCACCAAGTGCACTATCCAAACACACTTTGTCGACTATTTTTGAGAATAATTTTTTTGACATCTTTTCTTCATACGCCCTTATACTCCATCTATCGTTTTGACAACCTGTGCTCATTGTGCATTCTTTACATCACAGACCAAAAAGATAATTTTTCAAACTAACCTCATGTATCCTGTGTCTTCAGTTATGACATCTCCCGGTGATACAATGTGCCTTGGTTCAAGTCCAGCTAAAGCTGAGATTCTTTTCCTTTTCTTGGGCAATCTTGCATCCACGGACATTTCCGCTATTCCTTTTGAGACCTCCGATGCTTTCAAACCTCAAACACGTGAAATCTGTTCGCCATTTTGAAACGGGAGGAGACTGGAAAAGAAAAATAAGGTAGCTGGTTAAGCGGTGTGTGGTATAACAATCATAGTTTCTACCACGCAAATTAAAGCAGAGAATTCGCAAAATGCTTTAAATAAAATCAACTCACTGAACGCTAGTATGAAGTTGAACATTGGCTAGTTAAAAGAGAAAAGTATTTTTTTTTAAACCAAAATGAGAATTGAGTTACATTTGTGACACAAGGCCCAAAAGGCAAAAAAAACCTCCCGGTTACTAAGTTAAGTATCAACCAGATTAGGCAGTTCTTGTACATTATGAATTCAAATCAAAGGAAGGAGCAGTGTTTGAAGCAAATTCAAACGTTTGCTGTCTGCATTATACCTTCATGATCACCTTAAGTGGGAATATCTCTTGAACCTTGTAGAATAAAAGTAAAAAATAGCAGGGTCAAGGAGTTTGTGCTTTTCTTCTTCCATGTTGCCAGTTACTTAGTAAATGAAAGGCCCACCATGTTGCCACTTGTTCATTCCAGCTTAAGCTCAAAATCAAAATACTGCAATGTAGCAGCCCTCTTTGCTCTCCTAGAGGAAAGTCGCTTTCCTTGAGTTCAGTAAATTTTGTCTGTTAAACCAATCAATGATCAACAAGACCATACAATCACTTAAACCTATGCTGAATAATTGATTACAAGTTTTGTAGCAGTTATACCAATGTTGCAGACTTGTGAGGTGAAAATTGCCATTCATTTATTTCAGGTGGGCTTTATTATTTATAAGAGTTGCCATCTTTATGACTAGTTATCATGTTTTCTCTTCACAATGGAACAGGTGACTGTAAGTTTAATACACACATATTGGGAATCTTTGTTCATTTACCATGTAAACAGGGTCCTAACTAGGTAAAACAAAATACATTTGCAACAGCAAAGAAAAGCAGTTGCACCCACTGGTTCCTTGCAATACAGAAAATCTAAGCACAAAGGTCTTTTCCTGAAAACATAAGGCAAATCGCCCCTTCCCTAGAAAAATACTGTTTCTGTTTTAAAAAAATGATTTAATTTCCACAAGTTCAGTATTTTGATTTTATCTGTAACAGCAGGAATATAATCATGGCTATTTAAACATAGTATGGCTAAAGAGTTTCATATGGCAGAGCAAGTAGAAAAGAAGAAATTCCCCTACCATTTTGGGTTCTAATACATGAAAATTAGCTTACAGTAATAAATTGAAATAAGAACTTGAGTTTGGTGAAACTGAAACCATGGAAACTGTTTACAGTAACAACGTATGAAAATCAGGTGAAGCACACCAAATAAACCTAATTACCTAATTATTGCAAAGACACAAGACCTTAATGGACCTAGTTATCATTCAATTTTCAGGTCTGAGCAAGTTGATAAAATGATTGCTTTGAGGAAACAAGAACAATGACTCATTTCTGGCAACTATATGTTATAAAAAAATTCCAATCAAACAACAATTTGTGCCCACTGTCTTTGGTTTCTTTGCAAATAGATTTTAAGTTGAATTAAGATTCCATTTTGTTGGGACTGGGGCAATCTTGAATAGTAAGAAAAAGGATTCTTTTTTTCCTCAGAATCTTACCCACATTTTCTATACTGACTAGCTTCTTCCACTCACTATTTTACTGAAAAAAGACTTAACTTAATAAAACTGTCACAAGTTAATAATATCATTTCTTGCTTGACCCAAAGCCTGCAAAACCCATGGTGGCTGCCAGATTAGGATCAATTTCTCCATCATCCACTGTTCCTGTCCTTTGTTTCTTCTCTTTGCAGGCAACCTTTCTCTGTTGTTTCCGAAGTTCTTCCTGAAAAAAAAATTCTTCAAATTTGATACCATAGAAAGCAGTGGTAACTATATTAGGGACAAAGAAAAATCTGAGACCTTGACCAGGATTCATCTTCACACCTCCTCATTTCACAAATAGGGGCATCATTTAAGGCTGTTTTTAACTATTGATGGAGTTGGAGCCATAGGTGGAATCATAAGAGGACCTCCAACCAAGTGAAAATAAGTTGTGAGAAGAAAATGAGTCGTAAGAAGAATCATAAGTTAAGCTCAATGGAATCAGAGCCAAAGGAACCAGTACTGTTTCATTTTCTTCAAATTCCACCCATGACTCACATGCCTAGGTTTCAGTGAAGACTAGATTGTTGGAGTCGTAAGCAGAGGTGGAAGAAACAATCAATCACAACACCATTTCTTTGGCCATTCGATGGTTTAAGACTTCAACAATCCAGTTTTCACTGAATGGTAGGTGACTACACTATAAGTAGCATCACAATTTATCTTCTGACGCTGTCAGCTTGACTTTCATTAAATCATTTCCCTCTGCACTTCTGAAAAAAACTCCAACTCTGACTTCATTATAGGAGAAAACCAGCCTTAATTGAGCCACAAAGAACACTATTTTGAGTTAAGCCAGATACAAGGTACATACACATGTACACATGCCTGAGGCAACCTGCATATAGAGGAAATGAGCACTGTCACAAGTATCTTGTCTTGTAGATTGTACAATGTTAAGTAACTTTGAAAAAAAGAGATAGATGAGACAATAAACAAAAGACACAATATGGGACCATCCTAACAATAGATTTAGAATTTTTTTCTATCACCCACCTTAATATCAATGCAAATGATAATTCTTTGCCATAGAGATTGAAAGATCTTTTACTTTATCTCTACACAAGATCCTTCAAAATTACTTACCTAACACCTAAACTGGGACAGGCTGGGTTTTAATTATAAAATTTTCACGTGTGATGACTCATATTTTTTTCAATCTTCCCTTTCTCCTGCTCCTTGTTTAATTATTATATTCCTTGAGATCTCAGCGACAATTTCAGGAGAACTAGGATTGATTTTACTTTAATTTACCTCTTCACGCAAAACAGCCATCCTCTCTTCCAAATCATATTCTTTATCTTTCTTCTGCTTTTCTTCTTCTCTTTTCCTTTTGTTCACCTCGAACCGTCGCTTCACTTGGTCCAGAGAAGACCTCTCCACTTTCATAGACATACCCAAATTTCGCTGATGTTTTTTTCCATTAATATGATCCAAAAAGTTCACTGAATCTTTTACTACACAGTCACACACGTTACAGTAATACCCTCCAGTATGGGAGAGTGGTGTCGTTTTGGTTATAACCACTGATTTCCCGAGGTTTGCTTCGAGGTCGACATCATATTCTCTTCTTTTCAATAGCTCTCTTTTCACTGGAACGGATGGTCTCTCCTTTGAACTCAATTCATCTTCGTCGTCCTCTAATTCTTGTTCTCGCTCTTTAGCTTTCTTTTCGTACTCATCTCTGTCCCATGTTCTTCTGAAATTATCATTTTTCCCAGCCGCATTTGCCATCGTGGAAACAAATATGGCTGATACAACTTCAAACAACGTTTTGACAAGGCGTCCTACGAAAAGTACCTCTGTAAGAAAAAGCCCATAACTTGAAGGGACCTAGGTATGGTTCCCTCTCGATACCTTGGTAACATTGTTCTCCATATTTGGAAGTGTAGCGCAGTCCACGCAGGGTGTGACGTTGTGAGACCAAGATCCTCGTGCGACTTACGTGAAACGCGCCATCTTTGTTCTTGGTAAGCAACGGTCTGAATCGTCTCGTCTACTTCTAGCCTTCTGGGAAGGAGAGAAGCAGTCTTCCACCGACATAACATGTCTTACGATTTATAGCTTTTAAAATCGTTTGATGGTGTTTACAGGACGAAGGGCTATTTTAAAGGTGAGTATGTCGTTTTGTACCCTTTCGTATTCCTCTTCGTTGTTTAGGTTCGTGCGTGATTGATCGGTCGACTAAGTGCACGGGATTTCCCTCTCGTTTTGCCATGCAGTTTATATGAAAAACTCTTCGTTCAGCGAATTTTCTCCAAGGAAGATTTCGGCTAAAGTCTGAGAAGATCGCCGCAAAGCTTTCTAATCTACCACGACAGGTATTGAAAGCACGAAACGTGTTATCAAACGTGTCAAGAAGCTTCTCTATGGCGATGTTTTTGTTGACTTAGGCGGAATATGCCGATGTTTTTGGATTATATCTCGAGCGTGCATCGTAGAATATTGAGAATTGTTCCCTAAATGACAGCAAAAAATATTTTCCCATCTTCGAAACGACGAAAAGCGTACGTTTCGCAAACTCAACAGGTACCATGGAGTGCGGCTTGCCTTCTGTATGGTTCACTCTCCAGTCGTGGCATCCCAAGTTTTCTTCAGTTGCGGTCACGCTTATAATAAATCATTGTTTGATGGCAGTCTTTTTACGTTTCTTTGTTTTGACTGAAGTCTTAGAGGTTTTTATGGTTTTTTTTTTTTTTTACTCAGCAAAACCAGTGGAAATACATCGTGAGGATAAGGTTTCGTGAGAAGTGGCTGTTGTGTATTGGGCAATATGCGCCTTACTCAAGAAACATAATTTGTATCTGACCAAAGCGTAGCAAATATCTGAAACCCCTTTTTCCTCTTCTACAGGAACGTCAATGGCTGGCCCAAGGCGTATCTTGGATATAAATCGCGCGACGACGGAGGAATTGGAGGGTTTAAATGGAGTCGGAAGAACAATAGCAAAAAGCATCGTGGATGTCCGAACTGCTCTAGGCGGGTTTTCAAGCATCGAAAACT
This sequence comes from Pocillopora damicornis, assembly GCF_964200805.1. Lineage (NCBI taxonomy): Eukaryota > Metazoa > Cnidaria > Anthozoa > Scleractinia > Pocilloporidae > Pocillopora > Pocillopora damicornis. The sequence goes on along the minus strand of NC_142673.1, from coordinate 22,822,941 downwards.
TGCTTGTCATTCCGGGTATAGGACATTGTTTTATTGATCTACACAAAGATGCCCTTTGTTGTTCTCCCCTGCCCAATCTTAACAGGAGAGAGACAAGAGGCTCTGCCAAAGCTAAGACTGGTAGGCAGTCATTAAACAGGAGATCTTCTCCAACTGCAGCTAACAAAGGACATGGAACACCCAAGGGAAAAAGTGAATTAATAAAACGAAAACTCTCAAGCAGTAGTCATGATCTAGAAAATGAGGAGAGTGAGAAATCATCACCAGAGAAAAAGTTCTGTTCTCCTGCCCAAAAGAGGCTGTTAAAGCTTCTGCCTCATAGAAACTATGGTACCATCAAGACAGCCACACCTGTGATGAGTCCAGTTGACAGCCGTAGTCGGCACATGTCATTTTGCAGCCATCCTCCAGCAGGTCTAGATGAATGGTTGCAAACATTTCTGCAGTGGACAGCTGAGGAAAGGAAATATGCTCTTGATGAGATCATTGAAAATTGTGAGCCAACAGTTGTTAGACACATTATGGGTACCATTGAACCAAGATTTCAACGGGACTTCATCTCTCTTTTGCCAAGAGAACTTGCATTATATGTTCTGTCATTTTTAGAACCCAGTGACTTGTTACAAGCTGCTCAGACCTGCAAGTGCTGGCAAACACTTTGCGATGACAACCTGTAAGTACAGTGCAAAAGAGAACTTCTTTTGTGATGTGATGTATTTTCAATTACTTGTATAATTAGTTGAAATATCAAAAAGTATTATGGGTGTTAAGAGGAATTATTACAGATATTTTTGAAAAACTTGCATTGAATAAGTGGCTAAGATGTTGGAGAGTGCCACATGAAAGGGTATGCTCTTCAAAAACTTTCTCTGTGAAACTTGCAAGGACTATCTATAATGAAGTCACACATCAAGTCAAAGTTAATGTTTAAGTTGACAAAAAATTCAAGCTGACTGTGATTAAACAGCAGTGATCGTCCTCTTCAACTGATAAGGCACGTCTGTGCCTTGTCCTTGTTTTTTCTTTCATGACCAAGTGTGACATATTTTCATTTTATTGATAAATTTGTGTCATCAATGTTTCCTAAGACTTTGCATTGAGACTTGACCCAGAAAAATTTAAGAATAGATGATGTTATTCATTTGATTAAGGTCACTTGGACACACACTGTACCTCCAACTGAAAGTTGTCAGATTTGAAACAAAATCTTCTGTTGCATAAAACTTCAGAGCATATCTACATTACACCAACATTAATATTCACCAGGCAAAAGAATGGTCCAAAATAGGAAAAGCACCACTTTTGTCAGCAAATTAATTTCTCATTTTCCATCAATAATTTGGATTGCATTTGGGAATGGTAGTATTGTTCCCTCAGAAGATCTTTTCATTGCGTTGAAGGCTTAAAAGACCATCATCTTCGATAAACTTGCTTTCCATTTAGCGCTCCTAAAAGTGTATCTCAGTCAGAATGGAAAAGAAAAACCTGAAAATCTCCAAACGCTCAGCCAAACTGGTCATTAAGTTTGCAGTAAAATGTGGAGGAAAATTTTCCATCTCAAAGCATTGGTTAGCTGACCTCACAAGCTTGCATAATTGGATTATGAAGCACACTTGCACTTTTTAAATTTGGGTACCTGAATTTCTGTGACAACATGCATTAGAATTTACAGCCTGATGTGATACCCTGTCTTTTTTTATAGGCTATGGAAGCAGAAATGTAAGCAAGCTAATATTGAAGAAGAACCAGTAACTCCTGTGAAAAATGGTAGGCGTAGATCCAATAATGCACAACAGATAAACCAAAATACTAAAGCTGCAAACAGCCCTTTCAAGAAACTTTACATGACAAAGCAGCGCGTGTATTGGAACTGGAGAATGGGCCCATTGCGTCCATCCAAAGTCCTTAAAGGACATGATGACCATGTCATCACCTGTCTTCAGTTTTGCGGCAGCAAAATTGTTAGTGGTTCTGATGACGGAACTCTTAAAGTGTGGTCTGCAATATCTGGAAAGTGTCTACGCACTCTTGTAGGTCACACTGGGGGTGTTTGGTCATCTCAGCTGAGTGGCAACATCATTGTCAGCGGCTCTACTGATCGCACACTGAAAGTCTGGAATGCAGACACTGGTTACTGCATGCACACACTGTATGGACACTCATCTACCGTTCGTTGTATGGACATGCATGACAGCACTGTTGTTAGTGGTTCAAGGGATGGTACTTTAAGAGTGTGGGACACTTCTTCTGGAAACTGCCTTCATGTGTTGGTTGGGCACCTTGCTGCAGTGAGATGGTGAGTGAAACTATCTGTATACAGACATGCGGAACAACACGTGTCTACTGATAATGTTTTTCTAGTGAAGTGTCAATAATGAGAGTTGGATAGAAGAAGGATTCTTGCCGTTTCTTGCTTGAAATGTTTTTCTATGCACAGCTGGTGCAGAGTATGCAGTGATTCCTCTAACTCCCACATCAGAATTTAATCAGTAAACTTAACAGAAATATACATGTACATGTACAATTCAAACAATCCACCCGCAGGACCTTGACTTGTTGGGCACACCAGATTTTATACAGAACCCAAGTCCAATGAAAATTAACTGACTATGTTAGTTAAAATGCTCACAATTTACCCAAAATAGTTTACAATTTGGGATGCCATAGTTCTACCAAATTTAAGATATACTGGTTGCAAATTGAGATTCTCTGGGATTCTTTTTTTCTGTAGTTCAAAACCTAAACTTAAATATACATGTACATGTACCTTTCAAACTGTACCTTTTGAACTTCATTTGGATTGAATTAATTTTCTGCCTGTTTCAGACCCTTGCTTTTGTTTTGAAACATTTCCGTTGCAGAGGTCAATGTTCTGAGTAGTTGTCATCTTCAAATTCTAATTTTAATCCATATTGAATGAGCAAGATATTTCGTGGTTATGAAGGCATACAAGTAAATTTAAACTTAACATTTACGTATTATAATTCATATACTATTCTTTTTAATAGTGTGAAGTATGATGGCAGACGTGTGGTCAGTGGAGCATATGATTTTTTGGTAAAAGTTTGGGACCCTGAAACAGAGCAGTGTATACACACTTTGCAAGGACACACCAACAGGGTGTATTCTCTACAGTTTGATGGTGTTTACATTGTGAGCGGCTCATTAGATACTTCAATACGAGTATGGCATGTAGAGACTGGACAATGCCTGCATACTTTGATCGGTCACCAGTCTTTAACAAGTGGCATGGAGTTAAAAAACAACACATTAGTCTCAGGAAATGCTGATTCTACAGTTAAAATCTGGGATATTGCCTCTGGACAGTGCCTGCAGACCCTGGCAGGCCCAAATAAACACCAGAGTGCTGTTACTTGCCTTCAGTTTAACAGCCGTTTCGTTATCACCAGTTCTGATGACGGCACAGTTAAAATTTGGGACTTGCGGACAGGGGAGTATATCAGAGATCTAGTAAAGTTGGACAGTGGTGGCAGTGGTGGTGTTGTGTGGAGAGTGAAATGTGATGAAAAGAAGTTGGTTTGTGCTGTTGGAAGCAGAAATGGAACTGAAGAAACAAAACTTCTGGTCTTGGACTTTGATGTTCATGAGTAATTGCTTGATTTTTGCACTGCTTCCTGCTTAATTACTCTAGCAGACAGTGCAATAGTCATTTTTTTTGGAAATTTTTTGTTTTCATTTTGAAAGGACTCTCTTTAGTTTCTGGAACGTGTAGGCATCATTGTTCTAATCTCATTCATTAATCTCAGTGTTACATAATTGTGTTATTTTGTCATTGGTGTTGTGGCTGCAAGCAACATATTTTGCCTTTTGTACAAAATTTGTGAGTTGAGTTAAGTTGGACAGCACTTTGTAAAAAGTAATTCATTAAAGCTGTATTTGCCTTTTGGATAATGCAAGGCCAAAAAATATATTAGTCCTATTGCAAAACTAATTTTACAAACAATATTTCCAGGTTTGGTTCATTTAGGCCAAATGCCTCTTATTGTGCTGACACATGGCTTGTTGCATTGAATTAAAAGGGTGAGAGCTTATGAACAGGATTTCATGACCACTAATGCCTGCGGGTCAGGCATTGTAAAAATTCAGTAGAACAGAATTTGACCTTTTAGTCATCAATGGCTATACAAAGAAAATTATGCACCTCAAGGAGTTGTCAAAGTAAATATATATATTTTTCCACTACCATTGTAATTAGATAATGGGTCAGGATCACTTGTGTCCAAAAAATTTTGATGACACTTTCTTATAACATGATATTATTCCATTGACATACTTGAAAGTTGTTTAAGTTTATCTTTGTATCAGGGGCCAGTGATATCTTTGGATGGTTGCCTCTGTCCTTTGACGCTTTCAAGGATCATTACTTTAAGTAAAAGGTAATACCAATGATTGTATAAAGTGAACTAAGTTAAAGGTTGGGTGAAATGATGAAGACTGAAAAGCAATAAAGCTTATTTTTGTAACACTGTTCCATGCACTAAAGTTGTAACTGGGATGGTTAAAAGATCTGGAGTTGTAGTTAAATGATGAAAAGAGGCCACTGCTCAGAGTGTTTCCCTTAGCTATTCTTCTTCCTGTCTAGAAGATAGGTATTTCCAAGGTGCATAAGCAAAGAGGCTAGTAATTATGTCTCAAAGGTGGTGAATAATAGGACCTAGCACTTGCCAAAAGAGCCCCTCATCAAACCTAGAGACTGCTAGCATAGTTCAAAGCACAGAAAGGCAATGGTAGACTTGCCACAACAACTGTTCCCTACTTGAGGCTAAAAAAAATTTTGTGGTCCTAAAGGCACAGCACCACTTATCCTTGTTGACCACCACCCATGGCCTAAAAGAATTAAATAAGAAAGCTCACAATTACATTATTTCAAATTGGAAGTTGGGAAGAAATCCACCAATGTTGTGCATGGTGACACGGTTGATCAAATCCACAATTGCAAATATTCCAAGTTGAAAAGATAAATTGGCAGATAATGTGATGCAAATTTTAGTGAATCTTACTGACTAAATTTACAAAGACCTAAACTAAGCAACAATTCAAACACGATATATATATATATCAGATAAGTGATATATATAGATATATGGTATATATATAGATATATATATGGCATATATTTATATATATATATATATAGATTTATATCTCGTATAAGTATAGTTCAGAATATAAATTCGCTAATTTCAGTCTACTGTACATTTAACTCATTCCCTGAAACATTTTTTTCTTGTTCTGCCCACTATCATCAGACATTGTAAGGAAAATCATGCTGTGAGCTTTTCCAGACTAAATCACCCCCTGTCACCAATGGTATTTAAACTTGTATTTAGTGCAACTTGATCAGTAATCATATGTATGGCTTCAAAAATCAAACAACAGTGGCCATTTTATTACATCTATTTTGAAATAGCTCAATTTCTTTGTATAAATACAGGATTTGGTCCTAACCAGAAACTAACATTCTCACTTGCTGGGAAAAAGATGTGATTTGGAGCAAAAAATATATGATTAAGTTATTCATAAATCACATTGAGAATTAATCAGATACCAAGGATCACCAGTGATTTCAGAGCTAATCTACCCATTACAAATTCCTCAAATATTATTGGTGCATCCGTAGCTTCATTTTTCACCAATCATTCTGTAAAGTTGTAAAGGAAAGTGTAATCGGGACAGTTGGCTGAAATCTGACATGTGTAATTGGACATTTGAAGCAGCCAATCATACTAAGTCCACTCAGCTAATCCACCAATCACAGAAATGATCATAATAACCATAGTAACAACCACTTATCCAAAGAAAACCTGAGGAATTTCCAAAATGGAGGAATTTTAAACAAAAGACATTGTCTCCACTGGAGATATTTGTTCTAGGTGCATTTGTTTTTTCTGAAATTGAAATGGTTATGACTAATTGGTAACAGAACTTCTTCTTGTCAAATTCTGTCTGTAATCATACTTGTGATTAACAAATCAGACTCCTGCTTCACGCTCGTTCGATTTTGTTAATTGACTACACTTGGTCCTATTACCATTATAAATCCAATAGAGATGTTGATTATTATCCAATTGTGTGATACAGAACTCAGTCACACAAAGATTGACCACTCTGCCTAGTTCCCTAGTAGAGAAATGGAAATATCTTGTAACGATTTTGTGGATACTCCTTGAATTTGTTTTCATACCAATTATGAGTCACTGTAGCTCCAAGTGAAAGGTTCTGCACAGTAAATAGCAAAATCATTCCAACATAAACATTGTGACCTTTTTGTATCAGGAAGAAAGCAAAGTATATTACGATTTCTGCCAGGTAGTGAGGACTGGAGACATGATCAAACCAGTCACCATAAGGAATTTTGTACACTTTGACTGTTTTCCCACATGCAGAGTGTCGTAACTTTGCCAGTATGACATGACAGTTCCACTGATGCCAACTTGCCCAAAGAAATACAACTATTCCCAGCCACTGGATACCACTGAAATTTTGCAAACCTGACAGCAGTTCTCTGCACAAGCTAAACCAATCTTGAAAAAATAAACCACAGAATTAAACAGAATCAGAAAGTGGTCTCCTTAATGCATACTTAAAGGAATTTCCATTTTTTTGCCTGGAAAAACATGAAATTGAGGCAGTTATTTGGAGAGAGACAATTACTATTTATTCTCATTTTTTGGCAAAGATGATTGTACCAGATGTCCTTCCTGACCTGGCTGCAGATTTGAAAGAAAGAGACAAAATATCTGCACACAAGCTGGATAGTGCATTGAATATTACTGCAAATGTCACTGAAATGGTCAAGTTTCATATGGGTAGTATAACTTGTTTGGTTATCAAATTTGCTAAGGTCTTAAATAAATTACAGTTCATTTGACAGATTTTAAATGCTTTTAAATGTTCACTTTGCAAAAAATGTCTTAAAATTTGGTTCATCCAGGCCAGTTCCCTAACAAATATTTCATAGAAATAAAGTTGTACAAAATTACCTTTGTCCATTTTCTTTTCCCCAAGAAGTGGTGAAGCAAGTGCAATTGCATCCAAAACATAATAAAATAATCCCACCAAATAGTGTGACAAGTGAATCTTGCCTGTAAATACACTGATAAATAAACATTCAAACAGTCTGCGACAACACTGCACCAAAAGAAGAAGAAGGGATACCAAAACAGTAAAGCAATTAACACATGGAGTGTAATGTAAGTCCAGCATTTGAGGAAAATACTCTGTGATTGGACTCTTGATGTGGAAACAATGAACAATCAACATCCACAAAAGTGCACATGATAGAGAACTTCCAACAATGTAAAAATGAGTGAACCAGCTGAAAAACAAGAAGTAAAAATTCAGCCCAAATAAGATTTCTTTTGACTGCATTGAAACTGGAAAATTTGAAATAATTTCATGTCAAATTGAAAAAAAAATTGATTATGTGCTTTCGACTATACCTGGTCTTTAAAAAATGGGTTTGGTTTTCAAGGAAACCACATCATCATAGAAACACATTAAATTTGTCTTTTCATTTCCATATCAATAACAGATGAAGATATGTAACCAAAACACACCAGTCACACCAATTTTCTGTGTAAAACTTACCAATTCTTGACTTAATAGGAACTGGTGTGAAGTTTTTTTAGACATATTATTACTACAGGATTAGTAGAAGCCATGTATGAAAATGGTGTCACATATGGAAAGCCTTTATCTGAAATAAGGTCAGGATTTAGAGAGCAAGATGGCACACCCACCGAGAACTCCAAGGAAATCCCCCCTCCCCCCTTCACCTTGAGCTATCTGTTCCTTAACCAGCCCTACCCCCCATCTTAGAGTCCCAATTATCACGGCCACTTCCATCTGTGAAAACCTTTGCACCAGTAACCAAACTTCCACGATTCAGCAGTTGACACATCCTCAGGTAAGGATCATCATTGATGACGTTGCCACAGTTACTATTTTTTAGAGTATCACGTGACTATCACATACCGACAATACCGGTGACCATCACCTGTTTGGGACGTGAAGAAATCTGTTCCAGCGACTCTGATCCCAATTTGACTTCGTCTTTCCCCATTCAAACAGATCAGACAACCAGAAAGGTATGTATCTTCTCATTATGTACAACAACGTCACCAAAAAACAACCCACATTCATAAAACTCAGACTCACGAGAAGAAGGTCCATCTTTCAAAGTACGACTGCAGTGAACTCAGCGGTAACGCAAAGCAATGTAATACGCAAGCGCAATCCACGTGTACACAAGAAAAAAGTGTATAAATTGCAGAATCGTGCTCACCAACTGTTATATTTCCAGCGCAGCTCCGTTAGACAGGGCGACTCAATTTTATCAGGATGGTTTTGATGACAATGATAGGCCGTGTTATTGACGGCCTACCTCTCGCAGCCTCGATGCAAAGTGATCAAGACGTATGTAAACCAGAATTGTTCTTTAGTTATAGGCAGGCCTATAAACAGTTACTTTCATTATCTCCACTATCAGTCAATTAAGAGTAATTCCAAAATTCCGTCGAAAACCTTGGTTTGGACTTAAAGCTGGAGCCTTATCTCAGCCTGGTAGAGTAATTTAAACCTAACTATAAGCGCCAATGGAAACCCATATACTAATATGGCTTTACGTATTAGCATTTAAAAATATTCCTTTTTGGTTTTTACTTTTGCATCATGAAATTTGAATGCTTCGTTTTGTTACATAATGAGCTACTAGGAGATTTTAGATTGATACCTTAACTGTACCAGTGTTTAGGTAGGTGGTGGACAAAGGAGAATCAAAGATTGGGATCTTTGGGACGATTGTTGGGGGGGGGGGGGGGTGAGGGGTGAAAGTATCATAATAAAGAGTTCTCAACTGACCAAAAATGGGTATCTAGGGTTGATAGTAATTGTATGTAGGACTGACTGTGGTAACTCTTGTGTTTATAGAATATGTACAGGGTTCTCAGTAGAATTTTGTACAGCTGTTGCTTTGGTAGTTACAGGCGTAACCCTAATATACACGCCCTTTGGGCGTGTAACTTGGACCCGTAGGGCCCAAGCTGCTAGGGGGGTCCGGGGGCATGCTCCCCCGGGAAATTTTTTATTTAAGATGCTCAGAAATGCTTTTCCCTTCATTTTGGGGGCATATTTTCTCATTTTCTCCAAACAAGTTTAAGTACATTTTGTAATCTATTCAGTGGCTTTGAACTACGGAAAGTTGAAATTATCTCTTATCAAACTGAAAACTACACTGCAATATTCAATGAAATATTAACCTGCAATAACAATGCTTTGCTTTCTGAGTTAATGGCATTCATTTTATACAAAAATAATTATTAGGTAACCAGTCCTTTCCAAATGGGGGCACCCACTTACAAAAACTAATTCTCAAGGCCACACTGACCCAGTAACTGCTATATATCTAAATGAGAAAGAGTATAAGATAGCGCAAATATTTGTTAATGAATGAATCGGCCATGTTTTTGCACGTGGAAAGACGACATCTGCGAGAGGCCTGGGTTCAAATTTACAAATTCAATATGGAGGCCATATTCAACATTGCGGAGACGTGACGCGATTGTTCGGTTATTCTATGGTCTGCAAAAAGGCTATTCACTTTGACAACTAAAACCGAAGAAAGGTACATTGCGAAAGCAACTAACAGTCAATAGTTTACCCAGCAATTTACTCAAAAAGCCGTTCTTTTATTTGCATTTGATAGACGAATTGATCTACTGGTTGAAGCACTTTGACAGCCGTAACACTTACCTGTGACACCCGTGACAGGTGTTACGGGTTACGGGTTCAACTGAGAACCCTGATGTAGATAGTGGTGCCGAGATTGTGCTCATCATTCTTAGAGGTGTTTCCAAATATAATACCAACCATTGTTTTGACATGATTGAAATTCTATATTCTATCAGAATACCACCAAGGATTACCAAGCGCAGGCTAAATTGTTGTTTAGAAAGCTCACAGATCACTCACCAGCAAGAAGTAGTATTGAAACTGGACCAATGATGTTTCAGTGAGTATTAAAAATGAAACATTTTCCTCCAATGTCAGTGGATACCATGTATCATTGATCAATCATCATCCATATCCACATCCACATCCCCATCATACCTGGACAATGGTGAAATTACATAGATGCATTTTCTCACATCTTAAAGCAGAAGATGACATGCCATTGTTCCAAAAAGTTATCATCCTTAAATAACTGAATGATGAATTAATGCATTGGTCAACAGACAAATTTGTTTCAAATGAAAGTTCATAATCCTGTTCTTATTAAAGCTCATCTTCTTAAAAAGTTTAAATATCTCTTGTTACTAAGGAGACACCTAAAGAAAATATGGGATAGTAACTTTTTGAAAGTAGTTGGGTAAAATCATTTTCACAGAAGATTAATCTGCCTGGTTCTTGGCCCTTGATGAAACCACTGTAGATATCTTAGCCAATCTTTGTTGTCTATTAGTGAAAGACTTCTTGAGAAGGACTTTGGTATTGATTAGGGCCAGTAGATTATGGAAGATTTAATGTTAAGCAAAGCCAGGTATGCAATAATATTAAGTCCTTAGTACTCAAGGTAAAACAATTAAAGATTGGTTGTGTTTCTTTCATTTACAGTTACATTATAGAAAATGGGGTGTGTTTCTTGACACTAACCGAAAAGACTTTCTCAAAGAGGGCAGCTTTTAGTTTTCTTGAAGAACTATCTTCTGAGTTTCACAGGGAATTTGGTTCCAAAGTAGCCACAGCAACTAGACCCTACCTCTTCATTGAATTTGGTAAGCTTCTTTATCCACAGTTTTTATCTTTGTGTTCAGAAATATTTTTTCCAAGCCTTCATTGTGGTGAAACCTTTTTTATGGTGTTGCCCACACCTCTCCCTCACTATGACAGTGATGTATTTACCTATTGCTCACCGAAAAACCAACCAAAAGCCAACAAAAATAGAGTGGTGAAGTACACATGCTTCTCTGATTTCCAGGTATATCATGTTAATATGAGGAAAGTCATGTTCACTGAACCTAATTATGTTGATGTCATTTCAGATACATTTATTCAAAAGGCAAGGAAAAACTATCAAGATTCAAGAACAAGGAGAAATCTAAACAGATTAAATGATGAACTCCAAGATGTACAGCGAATCATGGTTCAAAATATTGATGACGTTCTTCAAAGAGGGGAACAACTTTCAGGTGAATGATCACCTTTCACATTTGTAGGCATTAAATATGTTAACCCTTTACACCCTGATATTAGTATGCATATTCTCCATACTGTTCTCTGTACATTTCCAAAAAGGCTGTGAAGAAGAATTTGTGTAACAATCAAGAGTTGCTCTAGTTGGTGATCATCTCCTCCACTTTCACGACTTTTATGTTTGATTCAGGGGTGATATGGTAAGGAGAAATTAGATGTCAGTCACTCTTAGGGGCTAAAGAGTTAAATAATTTCATGATTTATCAAAAATTACCTTCTTTTTAGTAAGTTGTCTTTAAAAATTATGTAGCACTGTACATATTAACCTGTGTTGCAGGAAGCATTCAGCAGTTGTTGGAGATCCATCATTACACTTTAGACAGTGACTGGCATTCAGTTTCTCCTTAAAATATCACCCCTGAATCAAACGTTTAGGTCACAGGGATAGAGGAAACTATCACCATCTAAAGAAGCTCTTGATTGATAAGTATATTCTCCTTGTCAGCAACTTAGGAAATGTAAAGAGAACAGTATGGAGAATATGCATACTAATGTTAGGGTGAAAAGGGTTAACCCTTTCACTCCCAAGATCTCATCAGTAATTCTCCTTACTTTCTGCCACACTTATTTTTATGATGTTAGTTTGGAGAACTTGGTATTGAATCAACAAATAATCCCCTAACTGATATTTTTCTTTATTCTCATCCCATGTCTGCTTGATATTGCATTGATACTGTAGGGATAAATTCTCTCTTTGTCACCCATGGGAATGAAAGGGTTAAGCAGATCCCATATTTCATGGACATCCTGCTTCAAGTGGAGACTAGCTCAAGTCCCAAACTTTTTCCCTCTATCTGTTGTAATGAGGATTTGTATTCAGGTTCAGAAAACTTCACAGACAGCTTAAATACAAATACAAGTTTCATTTCTCCAAGACATTTTGATACTTTTGAAATTTTTACTGTGGTAGGAGTAGTTATCCTTTAGGTTAGTAATTATTCACTGTTTCATTTTGAGTTTGACGCGTAACTACTGAGGTGCAATGTAATAAACCCTTTAACTCCCATGAGTGACCAAGACAATATAATAGACCTTACAATATAAATACAATATCAACAAGAGAAGTGATGAGAATAAAGAAAAATATCAATTTGGGGATAATTAGTAGATCCAATGCTAAATTCTCTGAATTAACATTATAAGAATTGTATGGTTGACAGTTAGGAGAATTACAAATTTGATCTGGAAGTTAAAGGGTTAAACCTGTATTGAGCTGACTATAATGATAGTCACACAACTGTTGTCTTTCTACAGTTTCACTTGTGTTGAAATTTCTCCTCTCTAATTTGGTGAATTTCAGTTTTGGTTTACTTTGTCATTGATTGGCCCCATATTCAAATGAAGTGTCCTCTTCTCTTTTCAGTGCTGGATGACAAGGCAGGAAATTTAAGGTTCCAGTCAGAAAAATACAAGAAAGATGCAACATACTTAAATCTTCGCTCTGCTTATGCCAAATATGCTGCTGTAGGAACAATTTTTGTTGTTCTGTTAATCTATGTTCGATTCTGGTGGTTTTGAGGAATCATAGACTTATTTCATGACAAATAGAATGTAAAAATAACTAATATAAAGTTCTATATTATAATTATTACCTGTGGAATTGTACCTGCTAACTGTTTCTATGAAATAGTAGTTAGCTTGGGTTAACATACAAAATTCAACAAATTGTTCTACCCCGTGAATTGTGACTCTCTTGTTTTTCATTTAACCATTTAAAACAAGCACTGGTAAATCATGTAGATTTTACTAATGATGATGTGATGCCCAATTAATCTCAGTGTTATACTGTTCCCTTTCATTGTAATACCAAACTCTCTACATGGTAACCTTTTGTCCCTTCTAATGCAGATATCTTAGTGATTCTCCTTTCTGGCAATGTTACATTCTTGCAAAGTAGTTTAGAAAATTTTGTGTGATTAAGATAACACCCTCTAATTTGTGGGTCTTTTATCCTCATTACCTCAGTGCTAGATGATGTTTTGATTTGAAACCGAAAGTTATATGCAAATAATTTGATGGATTTATTAGGTGGAACCTTGGACTAACAGCACCCTGTGTCATTCTCTTTTAAGATAAGAAATTATACTACTCTCTCCTAGCATAATGTGCAGTTGTACATCACTGTGACCTGTGTGAACACTGTTAAATAATTTTTAGTTGAAATTGATTTCACTGATCAACCAGCTTTTCTTCACCAGTTATAATCGCTATTATTCTTTTATGTTCTATTACAAAGTTTTTATTATTTATAATGGTAAGAGAACTGAGTTGGGTCCAATCCAGTCTGTAATCATACAAGTGATTAGCAAAATCAGAGTCTGATCATGAGAATGCTAACAGACAGAATTGTACAACATAAACAAGTCCTGTTACCATTAATCAAAATTATGACAACATCTGAGAAAGAAACTAGATGTTGGTTATTTGTTTTCATACAATAAAACTCGGCAAAACGCACAATGCGCATATTGTCTACCAACACAGGTATGACATGTTATAATGCCCAATTACAAGCATGACCCATACAATGTCCTATCAGTGCCCAAATAGGGCGTAATTACCAATCACATTTGATAATTTTATTATAGTTTTGATTAGTCATGTAGTTGTCTTGTAATTGTCTTACCAATATGAATTAAGCCATACAGGAAGAACAACCCAAATGTGGAAGAAAGTAGCCCACAGAAAAATTCCTTCTCAGTCTGAGGTGTCTTTCTCAATCTACAGACCTTCAGGCATCATTCCTTGTATGTATCCTCAGTTGTCCCTGTTTGTGCAAGTGGCTCTGATTGCTACACTGGCACTTTTTACATTCTAAGTCCAGACCATGTGGTAAACTAATAATTGATATTCACATCATTATAAAAATGAAAGGAAGGCCTAGAAAACTGCATTTGTGCAAACAATCCCAAATTATTTTGAGCTACATCATAGATAAAACCTGTAGCATTTGTTGAAATGTCACCCTAATAAACTGATGTTTGGTGCTCACTCAGCTCCACTTTAGAGGCAGAGCATGGGCTTGGAAGCTGTGTGAAAAATTGCAATGAATCCTTCTATGTGGTTCACAGTTTAGGAAAATTTACTTTAATATACACTTAAAATTGTGACAGTCTGGCAATACAATTTGGGGGAATGCTGACTCATCCTCAGTTGTCTTAGCTGACATACAACAGTGAAACAATGTTTAACTTACTACCTTTTGCCTCTGCTACTTGTCATACAAGATGTCTAGAAATGATTTTGGGCCAACAGATTATCTCTGTTATAAAGGAGAGAGAAAACTTCAGATAGAGGAAGTTATAAAAAATACTATTCAGGTTTTTGTTTCATAAAAATGACTCTTTCTAGTGCTGTATCATCATTGGAACTGTTTTGCAAACCTACACTATTAAGAGAAAACTACATTGTTATGTTTTTATTAATTAGAATATACATAGGAATTGATTTATTAAATTGTTGACTGTCGCAATAAATTCAACCACAGTAATCTTGATTAATGCTTTATTTTTGTTAAAACTCAATTTCTTGTCACCCTGAAGCTTAAACAAGTTAACAAAAGAAAAAGAGAAATTCCCTTGATGCTTGAAGTTGTCTATTATAATATTTCATCAAAGAGAGAGAAATTAACTACTGGTAAATATCACAATTTAAATTTAAGTACTATCCAAAGAAACTCAACTTCAAAGAGCTTAAATTATATTAAGATGTTACACTGACACAAGAATCAACCCAGTATCCACTAAGGTCATGTTCTATCGGGATCAACCATACAAAGCTGATTGGGTTCATTTTGTTCAGATTGCAACAGGGAAAATCACCCTCATTTGAATATTTCAAACCCATATCACACCAGGTTGAAATGGTTGAAGAAGCACAATGGGCCACTATTACTGTTCTTGACAACAATTAACAGGCAGGTGTAGTTTCCTGCTGCTAGTGATGCTCTCTGTAAACAAAAAGAAATGCTCAGGGGTGCCCACTGCTTATCTCCCAAGTCTCTCAATAGATAAACTAACTATGGTATCTTCTCAATGCTTGTCTAGCAGCTCAATTCTTCCATTTGGAAATTTGAACTGCTTCAACCTATGCCAGTAGTAGTTGAAATAGTTGATCCCAATAGCACATTAACCAAGTTGCAAAGTCAATTTCTTGTAGGAATGCTCTTTTAAATTACAAGGAGTAATTAAAACACCAAACATGTAAATAGTAATTTGAATGTGAGTAAAGTATAACAATTCTTCTTAGTTCATCTTTTTTCCCTTTCCTGATTTCAGTCTTGCTTGCCTCTTTTTCCTTTGGCTCTCTAAATCTCTCCATGCTCCAATGATAAATTTGCTAAAATGAAAAGCAAACTGCTAGTAAACTTTCAAGTTAGATTTTTAGTGAGGAGGCATATAGTAACATCAAATCACATTGTTTTCATACAAGAATTTTTTTCTTACAGAGTGCCCTTAAGATTCTCCTTACAGGCTAACTTTAACTTGGTTTCAACACTTGTTGACCAGCTACCGTGGTAAAATTTGATTTTGGGTAAAACTTACTAATAACAGAGATATAAGCAAAAAAGTGTTTTAGCCTACGACACAGTGTCAATAAGACAACATGAAGAGCTTTCATTTGGACAATAAGAACATGACCCTTTTTAACAGCAGAGTGGCCCTTACTGAAATCTGGTTAGTACACAAAAGTGTCCAGATTGCAATTAGCTACTTAACAATATCATAAAGCTTATTAACTTTTCAAAGGGAAAACAACACTGTTGTATACTTCTCATGCATCTGACTCAGAAATACTGCTTCAAGTTGGGCATGAATCTGGAACAATTTACAGGTAAATTCAAACAAATTAAGTTAACCCAAGCATAGAAAGGTGTTGGCATGTATATATGGTGCATACTTCAATGTTGACAGCTCACTGATCAATCCCTTGATCATTCCTCTGTCAGATGGAAGCTCCACATCACCTTCAGCTCTGTCACCTCCTACATCACTATATACATTACTGACCAAAATAATGAAAACAAATATGTTAACAAGTACACAATACATCAAATGCAAGGAAAATCATTTCACAAAAAGGGAGTTCATTATGGTCAAGGACTTTAAATTGCTTTGTATCTGAATTCTCTCATCTTTTTGTGGTGTTTAGTTTCTGATCAAGTCTGATAATTTAGTATCCTTAATCTCACCCATTCCTGCCCTAAATCTTGATCGGAATTATGCCCTAGGTGGAAAGGTGGGTAAATCTCCCAAGTAAGAAACTAAGAAATAACTGCAAATAGCATCTTAAGTGACTGCACTTTGACCAATTACCTGGGATCATGTTTCAAAGGCCTTAAGGGTGGCTGCTCCTCATCAAAGTATTCATCAACATGAACCAGCTGAGAGTCTGTACATTCCATTATACCACCAAATTCCAAAAGGTTAGCATCAGAACCAGAAAAGGAGAACCCTCCTTCCAGCTTCCTTGTTGGGCTCTCTATACTTTTGCTCTGCACCATGTCACAAGATTCTTCTCTTTCAGTTTCTAGTATCAACTCTTCATGCTCAACTTCAGCAGTGGACTGGGCACTAGTCACAGTCAGGTCTTCTATTAAATTTTCCTCCATAGCAAGTTCTGATGCCTGAGCAGTGCAACGGGACTGAGAGGACTCCAGATTGAAACCATTTCCAGGCTTGGTGGGCTCTTTTTGGACTACTGTTACATGTTCAATGTTTTTGTCAACAACCACAGTTATCTTCTTCATCTTAGAAATTCTTGTAGATTCTGTTACTTCAGGAATTTCATTCTAAATGGGAGACAGTGAATGCTATACATAATAAATTACAAGTTAAAAAGGTGCTTTGCCTACTGAGAGTAGTTGTGGCTTTTCAAAGCCACACAACCTCTAAAATGAGGAAATTGGAGTACCCTGTTCAACAAGTTTGCATATTCCAATGACAACTGCTGAGTTGTGATTTTGACTTTGTGATGAAGGGCAGAAAAATGGTGGGTGTTATATTCTACTTGAAAGGAACAATGAAGAACAAGAGGTAAAAAACTTACTGATATCACAGTGCTGTTTTTGTAATAATTTGGAACCATCTGGTCGAGACCTTGCTCATTAATGGGCTGCAATGAATCATTAGCTCCACACACATCAGAACAATTTTCACAGGATACCTTGTCTACAACCATCTGTTTTTCCACATTTACCTTTTTCTCTCTTGCTGAGTTTATATTTGCATTGGATGTTGGGGATTGTCCTACTCCCAAATTAAATTGAACACAGTCTTTTAAAGACTGTGCAGAGATGAGCTGGGTATCCATTGATGGTACCAATGTATCTATAGCTTGGATACCTTCAATTCCTGATGAGCTTTCTTGTCCAAACAAAACTTCTTTCTGAACTTCTGGCCTGCTGACTGTTGAGCCATTTACTCCTTGATATTTTAGTTTATCTGCAACTTCATGGGCACATACACTTTTACTGCTGACTACACCATAATAATGACATTTTTTACGATCAGATTCCTCCCACTGTTCCATCCTGAGTTCATTTTCCAACATAAGACGAAAATTTTGTATGGCTGGTACACCACCATCTACCACATTCTCATGGCACTCTTCAATAGCATGTTTTGAAGCAACTGGCTCGACTGGAACTGCACCAACCTTGTCCTTATGCATACAAATTGTTGCTGGTGTTTCTCCCTCTCCTATCATTGTAGTTTTTATAGCTGAACAACAATGCTCTTGCCCTTCCATTACTGTTGTTGCTGCTGCCACATCTTCATTAACATCTGCAAGTAGTGTCTGAGAACCAGCCTTAACCGTCTGCTCCTCCAAGGCTTCATCATTACACTGGTTTCCATGTCTAATAACGGTTTCCAGGAGGTTATCTATGACCTGCATAACAATGGCTGAAACATCTTCCTGGATGGTACTTGAAGGACAAGATAAAAGGGTTCCATTTGACGTTAGTGAATTTTTGCCTTTTACATCAGCAGCTACTGTCCAACTCATACTGGCAAGAGGTAAGTCTTTCTTTTCATGACCCAACATCACCACTCTTTCCATTCCTTCAACATGTACCTGCATTTCTTCCTCCGACTCTTTTTCATTTTTTCTCTGCTGGGAAAATAATCCCAGTCAGTGTAACATCCAGTTTAAAGTATAGGCCTCTTAGTCTTAAGATCGAGGTTGATTAAGTGAGGAAAGTGTTCCAAAAACCATACAATTTTATTCCAATATTCAAAACGTATAAATGAACATTTTACACATAACCGATAGAGAGGCCGTAGAATGAGTCAAAATCATTTCAAAAGCTTTTCATGTTATTGAATGACAATTTAAGGAAAAAATTCGATTACCAGGTATTCGAGGATTTCACTGAAAAAAACCCAGACCAACAGCTGAAATATAATTGGGTTTCCTGTGTTTTTTAAACGTAAACAGATAATAAATAAAATATTGGACTTTGAAAGATCATACCCACGTGGCCAAGAGCGGGAAAAAAAATGATAATAGAACTGGTAACTGACGCTTTACTATTGGAAACACACCTTAGGCGATTCGTTAGTTAAAGACTCCTCTACGCGAGTCTTCTGACTCTGTGGGCTTCGTTGAGTATCAATAAAATTCCGTTCTCTATCCTTCCAAGGCTGTTTAGTTCGCCCCGAACCCACAACAGGAAAAATAGAGTTTCCATCTGTTTTCAAGATTATTTTAGACTTTCGGGTAAAGGGCGGGATATATTTACTCTCCTCGGCTTCCATTTTCCGTGGACTTGAGCTTGGGTCTTCTGAAACGCTGTTGCTTTCGCCCTCATCTTTCCTTCCTGATATCCATTGTTGTAAATCTTCATTAAAATGTTTATTCAGCTCATCATCAAATTTAGGTTTCTTATCTTCAAATGAAGCACAGTCCGTGTTTTTTTTCTGTTTGGAATCTTTCTTTCTTAGTTCAATCTGACGCTTACGTTTCTTTTTCCCGGCCATTTTGGGTTGCTAACCCAAATATCACTTTTTGTCCTTTTCTGGCGCGAAAACTTACGGCTGAGATAAACTGGTAAAGAAAGTTCTTCCGAAGCTGCTAGGCCTCGCGCTCTGCTCGCGCTCACATATCAACAGGATCTGGGAACGATTCCCAATTCATTTACAATTTTGATTTTGGATGCCCCGTCCAATTTATTTTAGACGATTTTAAACGGTTATGGTCGATTTCGTGGGATTTTAGAATGGCTCCGTCCATTTACAGACAGTTTCGTCTGACTTTGAACAGTTTAGGGTGGTTCAATCTGATATCAGACTGCTTCGCGTTCAGTCAAATCGCAACTGTCATTGGTCTCGTCACGCAACGCACTCTCTGCCCCACCAAAGGGGAAGAGAGTGCGTTGCGTGACGAGACCAAACAACGTTTGGGGAGGAGACTACTCCGTGCTCGGTTTCACTTTATTGAAGAAAGTTGTCACATTTAAGAGACTACTAACTGTAGAATTCGGACTGTGCTGTAGATGTAGACTCTCATCTTACAATCGAATGTTGGTTGGGCTGTGGTTGTCCTTCTTTCATATTATTCTAAACGGTCAAGTCGGCTTACGAACTTTTCCGTCTGCTTTCGAGCAGTTCCTTCTGATTTTAGAATACATTGGATTGCATTTCTCGTGCGCTTTTCTGGGGATCCGTCATCTTCGACCAGCTCCGTCTTAAGGGTCAAGAAATGTGCACTCGATGGACTCCGTCTTACATCGCGTATTGCCTGATTTCTGGCAGTTCCCTCTCACCATGTAGGGCTCTCTTTGTTTTCAAACGCTTCAATCCAGCCCGGACAGTTTTTCTCTATTATTTACGACTTGGGCTCATTTTGAAAGGTTCCATATGCCTTGGACAGTTCCGTTAGCTCTCAGTGGTTGTGTCGGACGTTTAATAACATAAATCCTGTGCGCGGAGGCAAATTGCAGGAAGCAAAGTGCGGGCGACAGAAGGTCTCTGGTATGCGGTTTGCAGCATCTTTTCTGATCGCATTTTGGTTTCTAGTGACATTCAAGTCTCACAACTACGGTCACGTTCAGTATATTTGAAGGGCTTTATGTTTCATGTGTTTTCGAGACAAAGTTGTGTTGTTATTATTATTTTTTAATTTTTTATGCGGACGCAACTGAAATATACCATCTAAAGTTCTTTTTTCTGGTTCTGCACTTCGATCACATGTAAAATTACCCGCGTCTTAACTGGCCAATCAGTGGCCAAGCCTTATTCCAACAATGGATCCTACATAACCACAGCACTAAAGATCCCTGTGTTGAACTCGCCTTCTACCGCGGATAAAATTGCAGCATTGGCGGTCTCCACACAGGGCCGAAACAGACGCCAGCCATGTTTCCCTGGTTAGTTAAGCGTTTTTATTGTTTTAAATGCAAACTGACTCGCTCTGTCATTAAATTATGTTGTATGTGTTTCAGTTTGCAGGGCCTTAGCACGGCTATTTTATTATGCGTGCTCATGAATCATGGAGTTTCGTCCCGAGACGTTGCCATTCACCCCGGTATGTTGATGCTAATTTTTATTCTTACCCAGGTTATCCTCACCTAAGTAAATAGTCTAATGACCTCTGTAAACGAACTGTAGGTAGGAACTGAGCAAAAGTATGATACAGAAATGTAAGATCAACAGTTTTCCAGCAGTCTGTGTGCGGGTAATGCAATCACAGTAGTTAATTTCAAAATGAATCCTTTATGTTGCCCATTACAAAGCACGACTGTCTGCACATTGTGCGAATCTCTTACTGTCTTCTCCAATTATCTCTCTGAATAGACTAAGCATACTTAAGAGCATTTATCTCCCTCAGAATACTAATAAATTTTGTCAGAAAATATCGAACATTATTTTCACATTACCTGTCTGATCAGTTCTAAGATCGCGTGAGCGGGAATAGGTTATAATAACAACTCTTTCTTTCTGTACTCCTCAAGGGCAACAGAAGGAAAGAACATTAATGTCTCTTTCTAGCTTTATAATCAATTTTTTTTGCAAAATCTTCATTCTAAGCTTCTCAGTGTGAGCGATGAGTCATTATAAGAATTGGTGAATGTTCTAAGGTCCTGCTCATCAAATAATGTGTTGAAAATTCGTTGTTGTAAACAAACGTTCATATCAAAACGAGACCTCCAAAATATTTTAGTTTACGTTCACAAATTTTCATAAAAATAGAAGTTCGTTTCATTCGAGTGCGCACTATCACTTTGATCCGGACAGAGGTGAACAATTACTGCTTCTTTGATGGAGGTTCTAAATGAGCAATTTAACCCCAACAATGGTGCATTGTCTTTGAAAACTCTCAAGCCTGATATCTATGTAACCATTAGAAATATGTTCGTGAGGTGAACTGCTTCATAAGCCTTTCCAAGTAGAGTTTTAATGTTCTAAATAGCCAAGATCTCAATTCATTTAAGGATTGAGCTTTCATTATACTCTGCACGAGAAACGAAACTCGATCGCTTACGCTAAGGGACAGTCAATCATTGTTAAAATTGAAGGCCCGACGTGCTGTTAGACGATACGCAAAGAGAATGCCGAACCACATAACTAAGATGTCCCAGAATGTTTTAGTTATCTACGACTCTTAGCATTAGTTAATGTAAATTGGTTTGTGATAACGATACAGTATTAGTGATTTTAAAAAGAATCCTCGCTTTTTAAGAAATGTGTACGCTACGAAAGGACTGAAACATTTACGTTGATACAGACTTTATTCTTCTCCAAATTATTGTTGTTTCTATTTGTTTTGGTTTTGTGATGTTTTTAATTGCTCTTATTTGTTATGTGTGTATACAGACGTTCATGATGACATTTTCATTAGCTTGGTGACCAAATTTTCGTAGACGATTCGCGGATTATATTTGTACCGCGTATTGAGAGAAGGATGTCTGTTCTTTGAGAGATCAGAATGATAATTTGGTTTGGAAGATCAGAGAGGAAATACTTCTGACTCAAAGTGGCGCGAAAAAAAAAATTATATTCATTGTAACAAAACATTTCCACGTACTTCGTCAGAATTAGCCTTTCGAGTCTCTTCGGAAAATATTCAGAAAAAAATCTCAGCGTCCGGATTTGTCACACCAGTCTGCGCGACCTTCACACCACTGTGCAACCTTTATTTCCGTCACGCGCAACACGAAGCGTCACTGCACCGTGGGGGTGAATCTGAAGATACTGGAAGCAGAGATTAGAAATTTGGACAAAAATCAAACGAGCAAATATGAAGGAATTAGATCAATTTCATTCAACTGCATGCGCTTCAATAAAAGCGATAAGCCAACTCAGGGTAAGAAGGCCAAAAGGAGCGAAAACATTTACTGATTTCCAAATATTGAGGTTTCCTTTATCCTTTCATTGTTACTACGTGTTAGACTTTTTAAAGAGGGGGGTGGGGTGGGGTGGGGTGGGGAGAGCCGGGGGAGGGTCATTGTTTCACTGCAAGAGAATGGGAGGTGTTATCATTATTCATACAATAACCATTATTCATACAAAGTATATTGTAGGGACACCTTTTGCGTCAAAGGTGGTATGTCAAAGTTACAGAGCTTTATTGCGTGCCTCTTCCTGCTTCCATAAAATTTCAGATACTGCTGACTTAGCGGATTTTGTGCAAGAGTTTCAATGGAGTTTGAGCGAGCTCGAGATCGAAACGGTTGGTCTTTGTCCAAGCCGACCACTCCCTTCTTCAAGCGACCAAGAAGTTGAGGATGTTGCGTACGACCTATCGTCCACGAGTGCTACGATAAACACCACTGTGGAATCGCTTTTTCCTAATGGTTTTCCTGAAGATTTTGTTTTATTCGCCACTGTAAAAGTAGATCCTGACAACACCGCAGACTTGTTCACGATAATGGACACCGAGCAAAGTCTATCTTTTAGTTTGAGCCCTTTGGAGTTTGAATACAGGCGACGAGGGAAGGCCCCATTTCGAGTGAGATTGAACCAAAGCCTAGCTGATGGGGCGTGGCACAGAGTGGCCATAGCAGTTAGAAAGAAACACGTGACGCTGTCTTTAGATTGTGCCGAGCCCAGAGGACATGTAAGAAGGCCCAGGGGATTTAGACCTAGTTTTGGTCGAGACAGTGTTGTTCGACTGGAGGAGCAATTCCAGGTAAGGATACAACTAGACCTGACATGGAAGTCGATTCGGCATGGGGTTCATGATCTGTACAAGTGAGGTTTTGAAAGTTTACCTAACTGCAGAGAAGCAGTTATGTATAGTGCAGTTTGAAAACTTCCAGAACATCTTAAATAATCACAAATAATGAAACACACAAGCAAGTTTTTTGATTCGGTTTTTTTTCCAATTTGAGGAGATATACTTTATTGAGTATGTAGTTGGTAAAAGCTAAAATGTTTTTTCGACTTGTATACAGTGTTTGCAAAGTGGAGGTGGTTCGTGGCACGGTAAATATCCAATACTTCTACCGACACTGAGCGGAATATTTGTTTTATTATATACCATACAGAAACAAATAATTAGTTCATTTCTGCTAATATATAAAAAAAAATTGGTCAGAAGTTTCACTCTTGGTGCTCGCTTATGTCTCTTCAGGTACTGAGAGTTGAATTGTACTTGCCAATCACTTTCGAACTAGCCAATCATCTAACGCGAAAAGCATATTTACTTTCGTGGTTTAATCTAATTTGTGGTTTCTTTTTTCTTTTTCAGGGATCTTTACAGCAGCTCATAGTAGCCCCAGATGTGTTCAGAGTTCTTTCTTACTGCAAAATGTTTACTACCGATTGTGACAAACCTCTGCCATACGCGCCTTTCCTCAGTGGTGCTGCCCAAGAGCGCCGTGACAGTAACGTGCAGATCATCAACAACGTCAGATATGTAAGTAATCGGCTTAGTAATCTGTGTCGCGAAAAAACACTTAATAAGGCGTTGCGTCGTTGAGTAATCACTGATAAACTATATGACGCAATGTCTCGGCCAGAAATCCACGCGACGAGTGATACACTAAGCTAATCATGGGGTAAGATTGAAACATCAGCTTTTCTGTAAATGTAAGTAGGCTCTTTGCAGTCTGATCGAAGCGTTTGGTGAGTAAAACGAAGCGCGATAGTAAATAGCGCGATGATGGAGGTCAAACGAAAAAACCAGGCATATATAAGAAAAGAACGCGACCCAACTCAAACCTGCTTCCTTTTCTACTCCGCTTCTACTATCGCGCCTTTCGTCTGATTCGCTCCAGTTTCCTCACTGTACGCATTTTTCGTGATTGTCTCTTCATCTTTCTTTCTTGTCTTTATATACACCTTTTTCTGTTTGTTAACAGTCTAACGATATTGAATGCTCTTTTGTACGTAGTATGATGGTTTGTCTCACGATGTAGTCACTTTCGAAGTGGATCGCATCCACGTAGCATCCATATCCACTTTCGGTGTGGATCGATCCATATCAAAAGTGATTGAATCGGGACAAAAACGTTTGTATTATTCATTCAAGATGTTTTTATTTTCAGATCAAAGGCGAGAGAGGAATTCCCGGACCTCCGGGTCCTACGGTATGTTCCGTCATGTCTTAACCCTTTAACTCCCAAGATCTGATTGTCAATTCTCCCCTCTAACTGCTATCCATTTCCTTGGAAATAAGTTACAAGAATTTGGTGTTAGATCAAGATAACAACTTCCACCTTATAAGTTTGAGTATTCTCATGACGTGTTTGCTGGATAGTGTTTAGATATTACAGGGAGAAGTTACATATAAATCACTTTTGGGAGTTAAAGGGTTAACTTCTTAAATGACCCAACCTTCTCTACCGTTTGTCTTTTGTTTGTTTGTTTTATAAGAAAGCGTTTTCTTTTTTTCTTTGTCAGGGATCGCAAGGGGCGGTTGGTGAAAAAGGTTACAGTGGGCCTAGAGGTGATCAGGGAGCAAAGGTATGTTCTGGCATCATTTTCGCAGACGTTACAAACAGCCCAAGAGTTAAGGCCGTTAAGGAAATAAGTACAAATCGTAGGTTTTCTAAACCTGACTGAGCCTGCAGCATTTCCTGTATCGCTAAACAGCGCGATTTTTGCAAGACTAAGGGCGCGACCTTTCCATGAGTTAGGTAACAAAACAAGTTATCTGTAGTAGATAATAGCACTTACGAATGGTGATGTCACTGCACATATTTTCTTTTGTCGGTTATCAAAATATTGCTTGTTATGCTGCTGATTATCAGCGCCGCGCTTTCATCGGGAAACTATTGAATATGGCTGCGAACTGTTGTCAAAGTAAAACTTGATCGACAATTGCCTAACAGGTAACAAGAAAATCAAACACACTCATTTGACCCTTGACTGTTATATGAGATGAAAACCAGTCTGGTAAAGTATCGAAGAGAAAAACGTTGTTGGTGAATATTCTGGACTAGGTAATAGGGTATTTTTTATTTTACAGGGACCTCCGGGATCTCCCGGTACAGCTGGACCCCCCGGCCCTCCAGGGCCCCCTGGTGACGGAATCTATGTCGTAAGTGAAATCGCCATCCCTAGTTTCTGGAGCATTTTATTGAGTGTTGAAAGTAGTCCGAGATCGCGTTAGCTTGCAATCATATGGTACCGGATTAGTTTAGAAATCTAGTGCCAATCTCTCAACCAATCACACGGTAAACTAAAACCAGTGGTGACACTCGCATTGTCCTGCACCTAAGGACGGCTATTACACGTGCTAGCTCTGGCTTCTAATTGGCTCCTCTTTGGTCAGTTCTGATAGATAACTGAGGTTTTGGTCATAGTTTGCTCAATTGAAAAGCGCTCTTACAACCACTGAAATTGTGTAATCAAAGATCAAAAAGGAATAATGAATGAAATCGGCACCTAAAGACAAAGAAGCTTTCATTTTCTCGTACAACCACAAAGTGCACAACGCAAACTAGATTTTACACGATTAAGGGACAAATAAACAAAATTGTCCAAATTTACCTATTCGTTGAGACTCGCTGTTTGTCAGACCTGATTTTGGGTATGTTCACCTCTTCAATTATACATTTTGAACTTTTGTTATTTCAGAGATGGAATAGACTTCAAGGATCGAATGAAAAGGGCCCAGGCCCCGTAGCGGGCGGTCTTGTAGTCGAGCCCCCCGCAG
Organism: Pocillopora damicornis; assembly: GCF_964200805.1. Lineage (NCBI taxonomy): Eukaryota > Metazoa > Cnidaria > Anthozoa > Scleractinia > Pocilloporidae > Pocillopora > Pocillopora damicornis. The sequence continues at coordinate 22,796,562 of NC_142673.1, read as the reverse complement.
TGGTGAGTTTTTTAACCAATCGTAACCTCTGAAGGGGTCTCCGCTTTGGGTTAACACAAAGCCATGGCGAATTCGAACAAAATGCTGTGTTTTGCGTGTTTTTTAAGTAACGAACCACAAAGAGATAAATTTTCTTATTCTAGCTACAGGGAGATACTGTTGAGATATCTGCCGATTAGTTCTCGGTTCATTGCATTTTTTCTAGTTTTTCTTTTTTATTTATTTGTTTTTATTTGTTAACATTTTTTAGCCGGGAGAGCCAGGCCCACGGGGACAGCGAGGAGCACGTGGACAACCGGTGAGTATAGAAAAGCCTCTGGTTCAGTAATGGAGCTGATGTAGATGAACTGTGTCATTTTCACCCCATGGTATGACATAGTCATACTATAGGATTTATGTAAGGACCTGAAATTCACTCATTCACACACTCCATTCTGATCTGTTAGACAA
>NC_142673.1:22471112-22491112 GCF_964200805.1 Pocillopora damicornis | reverse complement strand
TTAATTGAAAGGAGATTTTCTTCTCCCATCCATACCTGATTCAAAGCATCATAGAGACTCTCGTAGAGGCTCTCTAAATTCAGAAGGATTACAGTCCGTCCTGTCTCCATGCATACCTTAATTCGATTAATGTCTCGGCAGACCTTTAAATATATGCAAAAGTAAAGGGTCGTAAATTCAAATCACAACTCAATTTATAATCCACAATTTAAGCCCCAACAGACAGCGTGTCCACTATGGCTTTAGTTGGACGGTCTAATCGACCAGTCTCCTTGTTAATTCAGACGTTTTACTAAAAAGGCTTTACCGGCCATAGGTTTACTTGATCGTTTACTACTCGCACGAAACATACTGATTTCAGTAACTCCAGTTGGTCCTGTTACCAACGTTAAAACGGTCAAAATGACTAACTTTGACGAATATTTGCGTATTATTCGTCATTATCTACACATACTTAATGGGACGAGTAGCTCTTCTATCACCTTTACATTACAAGTTTAGTCAATTTGTTCAAGTTGCGATTTTATTTATCACAAACGCCAAAGATTACAGCCGTATCCTCTGAAGATGATATTAAATTAAAGTTTCAAGGGAGCATCCTCTTGAGAAGCTGAAATCAACCTATTGGCTTATCAACCATCAAGGTGAATTCGCCTAAATAATGTGGAGCAACTACCATTAGTTATGCCACCTTATTTAGTAGTCAAATTTAATGTGAACTACTATATGTAATACGAAGGATGTCTGCCTAACTTGCTTAGGAGTGTTACAAAGTGTAAGTACCTGTGTGTACTCCTGATCTTTCGGAAAGCTACTCCCAAAAATTACGACAGGTTCGTCACCAGGTCGAGTTTCATTACCACTTCGAAGTAACTCTTTCCAAACAATCGGCAGAGCGACATAATTTTCTGTAAGTACCAGTAGGTATCGACTCTCTCTGTTTAAACAGAAGAAAAACGCCTTTGAAGAAGAAACGCTCCACTTATCATTTTATTTTAGATGAACAACGAGTTAAAACTTAACCTTGGCAGGTTATTTAACGATACAGGGTTTTTGTTAAGATTTTTAGTAACAGGGACCTTTTCCAAAGTAAGAGGGACCAAAATGGCGGCTCTGCCGCCATTTCTTGTCACGTAGGGAAAATTTGAAAATTTTAGGCCCAAATGGGTGCATTTGAGGCTACTTTTGCACACTATCTGGTCTTATATTGGCTGATATAATATGGCATTTGTTACTATGAAACATGCAACTTGTAGTACGGATTACATACCAAAATGCTTAAGAAATATATGACAACTTTGGCTTTTTCACAATTTTAATATTTATTTTCAAAGTTGTAAAGTTCACATGGTATAAATCTATGATACTCCTATATAAAACACATACTTTTCAGCTTCAATAATCCATAATGTATCTTTCTGCAGTCAGGATGCTCTTCATATGTCAAGAACTGGTGTTTTCTTGTTTTAAATTCACAAGTAAAAAAAGTTTCCTTGATAATTTATTTCTTCTTTTAAAATAATCATTTTTTGGCTCAGAGCAATGAATTATCTATACTTGATACTTTATAGCTAATCAGAGAAATAGTCTGATTCATAGTCAGAATCTTCCATGTTGTGGCTTTTCTCATCGCATTCAAGCTGGAGAGCAGCAACATACGCGTCGACATTTAGCTCACTCTTGATGCTTGATTTCTAAATTTTACACACGTGAATATATTAAAATGGTGTTGAATGAAAAACAACTGGAGAACAACAGAACATACCATGCCCATCTTAACTTGTTAGACCAAGAAAGGTAAAAGCTTAAGGCAAATTAAAAACCCTTGCGGGTAATTTAAAGCAACGTCAGACTAAATATAGCAACGCAATGTTATCGATATTATGATCGCGCCGAAGCGGCAGGTACTGTACATACAAACTAATTACATTATAACTACAAAGAAAAAAGCTTACCTCTGAATGAAGTACTGATTAACTTTCCGCTTCATTTGGTACTGTGCAAGGCCGCCAAAGTAGATATGTCACGTAACGTTGTCACAAAGATGAGAATTGCTGTTTGACTGTTTTCTCTCGAGAGCAAATGCTAGACTGAACTGTAGCGATGGAACAAGCTGAATTTTTGCCGTTGTCTGTCGCAACACTATGAGAAACCGCGACGGAAATACGCATTTTTTTTCTCGCGAGGCTTCCAGGTTTTGTAACACTATTTATTTTTGACACATTTACTTACGAATGGAGGTTATTCGATACCCCGAGACGAACTGTGAGAGTGCCGATAAATGCGTTTGTTTTGTTTCATAACGTCTCAAGTCACGAACTCCAAATTAGCTGCACGTGCACAAAATTTATCACAAAGAAACATACCCAAAAGCAGAGAAATAATACAAAATTTTATTTATTTTACCGTAATTTACGTTCAAATTTAAAATTGTCGGCTGACCATAGTCTCCACAGGAGTTTTAGTACAAACTGAGCGTGAAAATAGCCGGGACAAAAATTAAAATAGCCGAGTAAAGGTCCCGGTGTCCCGGCCCTAACAAAAACCCTGCGATAGATAGCGGGACCAAGCAACTGAGCCCTACGCAGTCATGACTTACATAACATTTAACTTCTTTCTCACCCTTTCGTGTCCTTTTGATCTCTCAGGCTTGCCTTGATCAGATTCAAAGCAGACGACAGATCTTCATTTTGCTCCATCTTCAAAAGACAAGAAGTAGATATGCATATGCACAAGACAAGAAGTAGATATGCATACGCATTCGAGTTAATATATTTAAGCTCTTCAAAATTTTTAAACCAACAAACAATAAATTACAACCAAATTTCCTTCTCAATGAAAATATATTTTCATTCATTTTGTAACGGTTTTTCAAACAAATGTACGGATCATTTTAATACATTTAGTCAATTTTTATGTTGCAAAAAAAAAAAAAAAAAAAAAACAGTCGGTGTAGGTAAACTAGAACTAAAAAATACCGATAAAATACCCACCATACGGCTTTCACCCAAAGCGAATTGTTTGAAAATTTCCACAGGTTTAATCTCATCCAGTCCCCCAAAGTTTCTTCTAATGGCATGTTCTACCTCAGGCCAACGTGGCTCGCGACCTTGCTCCTCAGCAACTTTGTACACCATCTTCACAAGGCTTAAACAAGAAAAATTAAATTTAAATCCCTCAGCTTCCAAAACTTGATAGACTTCAGCATGTAACGAAATTTGGCTCTGAGCCTCATTGTTCGAAGGTTATTGTGAGGATAAGTGACATAGCAATTACTTCTAGGAGTTAGAGCTACATTGCAATATTCTTTGTGATAAAATTTAGCTTCCAGTAGCTACTTCAAACATTTCACCAAGTGTGCAATCTTCCTTACCATCAAATTTTGTTACATAGAGAAATCAGAAATATCCGTTTGCAGCAGCCAAAAGGGGGATGTAAGTATATAAAAAAAACTTAAAAGATTAATACAAGACATGATTGCAATAAATAGGCCAGGATAGCAAGTGTAGTCGCCGGTCCTACTGCGGACCTACAACAACTGCACATGAGCGTAACACATAATATTGAATGTGTAGAAGACTAACATGAGAACTATCAGAATTACCGAATAAATCGAAATGCTACCTGTAAAAATCCCGAAGACCAAAAAATTCATCTTTTTTGGACTCCTGCAAGGTCTCAGACCGTCTTTGAGTATCGTACAATTGTTCGTAACCTCTTGCCAGGGGATTCATAAGTGGTGCAACAAAACTTTTTATTCGTCTATTGGTGGAACAAATGCCCCTACAAAAGAAAGAGATTTCATGTTGTGACCAAAGTCTCTTGTATGATAAAGCTGCACGTAAGATATCAGTATAAACTACCTCATTCCTGAACCCGAATTTAAATTCCTTTTTTGTACTTCTCATTTATTACAAGTTTACATTTCACTACACTGCAAGATGAACTGAAAATAAGGTCGCGGACATGATTTTAAGTCTTTTGAGTTGTAGGCTGACATTTTCAACATTTACTGAGGGAAAACCTTACATTGCACTTTCCACCAGTTCCTCTGAATCAGGCAGACCACGTGATAGCATAATTCCACGGTTCATTTTGGCAGGGTCTAGAGCCCAGTTAGAGATCCCAATGAAGGCCACTCTTTCCGGAAAGTGCCCTTCAGTGGCAATGACGTCATCAGTTGAGTTCACCCCATCTTCAAGTAGCGGATGAAGAGTTTTCAGGGGCATCAAAGGTGAGTCTTCAGCGAGGCCAACCTCGTCCAAGACCACAACTGACACATACTTGTCTGGGTTATAGGCTTTCTGAAGGTTGCAGCAATTGCGGAAGGTTGCCATGATCCCTTCTGCAGTTGAGAGCGGACTGCACTGATAAGAAATCATCTGGACCTGGTTTAAAATGAATGTATTTCCGTCAGTGATAACTGAAAATAGACATGCTTTGTCAAGTCACGGATACACTGCCAGAAAGGATGCATCATGACTTTGCATCAGCGATGAGTGCTTATTTTGTTCACGAATGCGCCATAAAACCGCAATTACCATCAATGCACAACTAATTCAATCTGTTTGTAAGTAGAACAAGAGAGAGAGGTAAATTTAAAGCTCGGTAAAGAAATATGTTTTTAGTCTTCTCACGAGCGTGGGACAAAGAAATAATTCGAAGTATCCATGAGGAAAGAACCTCAGACCTTCGGATTCCGCGCTTCGATGCTCTACCACTGAGCTACAGAGAATCAGTGAGCGAGGCCATTACGAAGTTCATATACGCACAACGTGTGTCCTATATGAACTTCGAAATGGCCTTGCTCACCATAGGGTCTGTGTGGCTCAGTAGTAGAGCATCGGAACGAGGAATCCGAAGGTCTGAGGTTCGATTCCTCATGGGGACTCAGAATTTTTTCCTTCCCCACGCTCGTGACAAGACGAAAAAAAAATCTTTCTCTACTTAAATCTGTGTTTTCATAACCGTACTCTCTTTTAAAAAAGAACAGTTTGTACACACGAAATCATACACCTACCTCCTTGAACGTCTTGAAGAGAGTAGACTTTGAGGCATCTCCGAGCATGTTGTCAGTTACAACAGTCTTGGCAAGTGACTTGGAGCTACCCGGTTTACCGACGACAAACAATGGAATCCTCAGCTCAATACATACCACCATCATGAATACGTTTTCGCTCAAGGCCGTATTGCGAGCAATGTTATCCCCTAGTTTCAGTTCATTTAGTACTGCCTTCTGACAGCTAGGGGAACAAAAATGTACAAAAAATTGTAACAAGCCGAGGCTACAACTTTCAAATAATCAAGTCTAACCCGAAAAATGAAAAAAATAAAAAGTAAAAAAAACGACAATTATGCCTCGACCACAGGGCAAATGTTTGACAGCATTACCTTGCGATTTCCTGCAGAATACGTTCATGTCCACCTGGTAGTTGACACGGATTTGCGAAGCTTCTTGCAACAGCACGACGATATGGCTCTCTGTTTTGGAGGCGTGCGTGGTAACAAACTCCAAGGGAGAGCACAAGTGCTCGAGTAACATCATCAAGAGGCTTAATCAAAATGAAAACAAATTGTGTTGTGTTATATTCATTACATCTATCGTGGCATACTTTAACAATACTTATATAAGTCAAGTCCGTGTACTATGTGTGCTCGCAATAACACCTTCTCGTCTGATACATAAATAGAGCATTAAGATGACCTTTCGAGTGGTTATACGGACGGTGATGTTACTTCATGGTATAACGACAATGATTGCTCGAGCCAAATCAGTGAGAACATAAAGCATCATTCTCTATTGTGAGGCAAAGACCAAAGTTTTTTTCACTGCAAAAGGCCTGGTTGAGCTCGAAGTAAGGATAGGTAATGCAAAACTAGCAGGTTCCTTCGACCAACAACCTGGGTTTGAAATAAACTGCACCACAAGCGTTGCGCTTAGAATTTCAATTTATGAGAATTACTTGAAATATTTCATCCTCCACATCATCAGCATCGCTGTCGTCATCGTCGTCATCACTGTCTTCATCGGTAGCACCATCCATTAGGGGATTGAGAGCATCACGATGATTGTAAAACCAAACCATCACATTCATAGCACGTTCTACATCGCGAAGACTCACAAAGCTGCATTCATCCTGTTAAGTTTAGTTCAGTTAAATCATTTGAGCAGAGCGAAAAAGGAGTTAAGTTGCGATAATCTGTATTTCGTATTAATGTGAAACAGTTCCTTAAACCTAAGATTGTCAAAAAGGTTGACGTACCGTTTGATGTCTCATGTAACGCTGGGAAGCTGTAAGTATGGCTGTTAAGGCTTTCACCAGTGGAGGCTCTCCCGGAATTTCCGCTTCCTGTAAAACCTTGTTTAGAAAAAGGTGAAAAGGAGCTTATAAAATGACCGGTTTTTGTTTTAACCGTATCCTTATAAACAACACATTCTTAAGCTTTGCCATCTTCTCTTGACAGAAACAGTGAAGATTAACTCACAAATCTGGTGACAATTTGACGGATGTAAAGCTCCTCAATTTCAGGCTGAAGCTGACCGAAGTCCCACACTAACGGACGCATGCTCTCTGGCAGTGCATGAACTCTGTAAACCAGATGGCGAAGAGGAATGTGACCTTGAAGATTAAAAGAGAGAGCTTAAAAAGTCATTCTTGGAAGCGCTTGAGAAAACTGACTTTCCAAAGACGAAGTGCCACAGGCCAGGAAAAATTCATTCTTAGGGTTTGTGAGGTTCATTTTCAACAGCACACTAAGACTAAAGTTCACTATAAGCCTCTTTTATTCTTAGAAGCGACAAAGCACAGAATATCGCAACATCTGCGTATCATGCTGGTCTGCGCATCTGCGCATATCGTAGTCATAACAGGCCCTAGTTCACCCCCGAATTCATAATAATGTCATACCCAGGCGATCGCGTGTCTGTTGAGTGGCAACATGGTACCCTAGTCCAGCTGACTCCAACTTATGAATCATTTCGTCCGTATGTCTGTAAAACAAAAGGTAAGTATAATTTTTGACCCCTTTGACGGTACACTGAAAAATTCGCCACTATATTTTGACTCACTTTCTGTAAGGATTACACGCTGCAATAAACTGCAGCCTTTTGAGCCCTACTCCTATCTTTCTGCCGTTGACTCTGCGATCAACCATAACCTCCTTGATCATTCCTAAGGCATCAGTTGTGTTAGCCTCGTCAAAAAACAAAACTGTGTCGATGTTCAACGTTTCGTTCTCCGTGGCCATTGCCTCAGCATCTTCCACTTTCTTCTTAATGTCTTCGTAGGTAGTACCTCCATGAACCTGTCAATTAAATCAACTAGGTTGCAATGATGGTAATGTTCACTTAAAAAAAAAAAAAAACCAACCATAGAGTAGATGACAAAATTTCCCCGCGTCATTTCTCCTCTATTTCTTTTGCCATTTTAAATTAGCTTATGCGGAGAAAAATCAACAACAATTTTTTCTACAACTTTGCGATGGAAAAAGATTATTGTTCATTTGTCCATGACACAAAGAAAGAAATCAGCGAAGAGAGTAATTTTAGATGAAATTAGATAAAAAGTTAAGACGATAAGTATGCACCTCTAATCGTGGCATTAAAAGTTTGACTGACGGTGGTTTGACTAGAATGTTCTAAATCATACCACTATCAAGGGACTAGGTTATGATGGACTCTTCCAAAGAGTATTCACAAATGGGCAAAATCACTCTATAAAAAACAACCTGTTTATTTCTTACCTTCATTAGCAGCATGTTTTTAGGTCCACCAGGCCCAGACTGTAAGCCACACATGTACCGAATAAGGCATGTTTTGCCACAGCCAGTCTCACCCATAATGACCACAGGAATGCCACACCTGGAGCCAAATTTATAATATTAAGAGAAACATGCGAGAAACCTATAACCATTCGTAAGTTTTTAAAACATTTTTTCGATATTTATTCCCACCATTTTTTTCTTTTAAATCAAAATTAATTTTCACAACTGTGAAAAAAAATTCTAACTTTGTACAACAAAAATACGTTTACCATTCTACCTGAATCGCATGTGGATGGCTAGAATTTTCTTCAAGTTGTCCGTGGTGAGTTCGTACGAGTCGTCTGGATCATACGGCCATTCGACACCCATTACTCCACAGAGTTTCTCAATCTTCTGGCCCCTAGAATTGGAGGAATAGTAAGAGTACCTATATGAAGCACTTGGAGACTTTCTACTACGATGGAGAACTCAAATACAAAGCACCGATTATCTGTTCAATGCCTTATTAGATGATGCAGGGTAAAATAAACTCCTACAATGTTATTCAAAACTTAAAAATTCAAGGCGTAAGAAATTCTATCCTCTATAAAACATTAAATCGGCTTCACACTTACTTGCTCCAAGATTCATAGTTGGTTTGCATGTCAACCTTTTGAACATGGAGGCCAGTACGCAAGTGCCTCGACATCAAATTTTGCTGAATAATAACATGACGATCTGGATCGATTAAGTTCCCATTTGGGTCAATATGAAAGCCAACGAAAGTCATAGTGATACGATCCTGGTTGAAGAATATGTACGGATGCGAACTGCAAAAAAATAATGATAATGAAAGTAACTCAATAAATAAAGAAATGGATAAGAAGATAATTAAATTAATATCTATATATCTACAGAATGAAAACGAGATAATACTAATGGAAACTTGCGCTTTTTTGCCTTTCTATTTAAGTTCACATACCTCTCCAAAATTGCTTAATAAAGGTCTCTAAAAAATTTGTAAGGCTAATACGGAACTTCAAGACGTAGACGTATCATTATGTATAATGTTTCTCGAAGTGGTTGGTGCAATTTTGAAGAGAAAAAGACAGCAATAGCAAAAGAAGTTATCCTGACAAATTCAACGAGGTTTGTCACGCAGCTATGTTTATTTCTGACCAGGGTGTCATGGCGTCAAGTTAACAAAATTTACAAGGAAGATAAGTGATGAAGTTCAAAAGAGAGTAAGTGGATGCAACTGTTGTACCTGGTCTCCCAATGTCTTCTGAGAGTAAACTGTGTAACTACAGCTGCTGCTTCATCATCGACCACCTCATCATCCGGGCCAGGAGTGTAAGTGGTTTGTTTGCAAGAATTTAGGGATGGTGTGGCAAAATCCTAAAAAGTTTCATAAATTAACATTTTCAGCAAGTATATTACTACCTTGTCATTTTAGCTGTCGTTGACATCGATTGCAATTCTCCTCTCTTAATAAGGGAAAGGATGGTATTTGTGGCCTGTTTACTCTGGTCTTTCAGAATCACCGGTGTGTAATTAAATGCACTGATGAATGTATGATATTTGAAGTTACTCATGATCAAAAAGTGGAGGAAAAAATAAAGGATAGGTAAAGCCAATGGGACGTGACTCATTAGTTACCTAGACAGGTCGGCAATGAATAATGCAAAGATCGATGGATAACGGATTGTGTGAGGACTATCACAATGACTGTTTGATGGATTCATTTCAGTGTTGTTTGCTGAGATGCGTTTAATGATCTAATAACTTACCCGTGACATTAAAACCATAAAACGAACCACAAAGCTTCTAAAACCCTCAAGAGTGTCTCCTACCAATTCCATGTTACAGAAGGAGCTGTCTTCACAGGTTTGTAGCTGGGAGTTGAGAAAGTTCACAAAGTGGCGTATCTCCGCCCACGAAGGGTTCTCGATACCACAATTTCTGTGGGTGGATTTGTTTAGTCAGCAGAATATTAGTTGAACTTTTTAATACAGATAAACAGGGATCTAATAACCACACACCTAAAATGTTCCTCATCTCCTACTGTTCCTTTAGTTTTAGGTTTACTTGTGTTCCAAGGGTATTGCATATTAGCTTTGTTGATGATAAATTCATATAATAGCATGGTCATATAAGCCCCAAAAAGTAGCTAAAAACGAAAATGCTAATGTTCATTTATACTTTAAAAATTTCAAGAATGTCACCAACAGCAGATTTATTCTAATGATATGTTGGGAGACAACTGGGCTGATCCACATTTAAAGAAAAGATTCGATTATTTTATGAGAACCTTTGCAATTCTCCTACAAACATTGAAACAGTACAACGTAAAAGCAATTGACTGAAAGGAGTTTGTTGAAACATGGATTGTAACATAGACAAATCAAAGGATTCTTTACCTTGTGAGTATCTCAATGCACTCTGTATGGTCACCCATCACTTGACCGGGTACAAAGCAGAAAGTATCCAGATTTTGGCCTCCGGCGTCACACAACTTGAGGTACTGAAAGGCTCGCTGAACATACGAGCTCTTAAATTCAGCAGCGTCAAACAAGGGGTCCAAACTCTTGCCAGCTAGGTTGGGACAGAAAACAAAGAAAACGGTAGTGCACTCCACAGTTTCTTGTTCGCAGTAAACCAGAAATGCTGTCACAATTAATGTATATCAGGGGGCCCTGCTTTGCATTTTAAATCTACCCATATCTTTATACCGTCGCACACAACTAATAGGCGCTGATTTAAATTTGTAATAGTTAGAATCAATAAATTATATATTCTAACCTGTTGGATTAGTTCTCAATTTAAATAATGTTTGCATAGGTGTTCCACAATGAATAGTGGGAAGAAGCCTGTAAAAAGGCTCTGCTGTGACTTTCTTGGAACTAACAACCTGTTGAGACAAATAAAAGCATTCGGCTTGAAAGTCTTCTTTTTTTGTTTTCCAAATTCAAAATTTTATTGACCTTTGCAGTCTTAAGTCGTTTCTCAGCAGTTTGGTTTTCCCCTCGAGGTAGGGCTGAAGTAATTTCAATAACATAGAGGTCGGAAGATCGACGCCTCCAGATCTGACCGGTACAACTCTTCAAGGCACCAAGGATAAACAGATTAAACAGAAGTGTATCCAGACCAGTTCTGACCTGAGGAAATATTCACCTGTTAATACTAATAATAACCAGCATCTCTGGACGATACATATAGGAAAAAAAAAGAATGAAAAAAAAAAGTTTACCGAGGGATGCACATCAAAGTGAAATATTCTGGATACAGGTAAATCAGGAGCAACGGTGTGATGCAATAAGGACTCGACCACAGCACTTTGGTGAATAATCGGTCCATAAATCGGTACATTAATGCAAAGTGGCATATCGGTATTCATGTCCCTCAGGTAGTCCATTACTATTTCATTATTTTGAAGTTTACTAAGGCGTTGGCTGAGTCGACAAACAGCTAAACTTTTCCCAGATCCAGCTCTTTCTGATGACATAACTCTTACCGCTAGCCTGTTCAACAGAAACAAATAAATTGATTACTTACCAACTTCTTCAACTATCCTTTATTTTAAACCGTCACCAAGTAGCCTAGCTATCCCATACGGGAGAAAAATTCATCCGTGTTCTTATATGGGATTTTGGATTTCAATCGGTCTTATCGAATATCTCAGAAACATCGTTCATTGCCATTCCCGAAACTTAATACATAATTGGTACCCATTGTACTCTAAAACCCAAGGGGAATTTCAATCTGTACAAACCATCCTCTATTTTCGTGTGGTAAATAGGCCCTTACCCTTCTCTGTCTAATGCAGCTGCAGGAATCCAAGGCAATGTTCGACCTCTGAACTTTCCTTGTTGTTGAGTACGTGGCTTGAACTGTTCTTTCAGGTACTGCCTTATCTCTCCGGACGAACGACAATGGGGAATAGTGCCAAGCTTGTACTGATCAAGAGCTGCAGCCATGTGAGCTCTGTCTTCATTTTCGGAACTACAGATAACCACAAGAGACACGTCTGAAAAAGAATTTACTTATACTGTTAAAAGAGATAAGTGATTAAAGCAGAAAATATCAAATAACAGACCTACATGACAGAAAAACATTGTTAGTATCATAGACAAAAAGAAAGCGAACAAATGTAAAGCTGCTACCCTGTAATTTAACTTTCAGAGGAGTTTTTAACTCCGCTTAAAAGAGGTTAAATTTTGACATAAAAAGGAGGGGTTTCATCAGTAATTTAGGAGAAGCAGCAACCTATACCATATACCCTTTATTGTCTTCTTGTATCATCAAGGTCAATGTAAAAATACTTCTTTTGCTGATAATTATTTGTTGTCCTGCACTGGAAATTAGTTTCTTTTGTAATAGTAACTGCTCAATTGATGGCAAAATTAATAGGAATGTAGACTCTCATTAGTTTACAAGAAAATGACGAGTGGTCTGTCAAGTTTCAAAATTAAAAGCTTCCGTTTCTAATATGAAGGCAAATGTAAAGCGCAAATTATAAGCAATAAGAACGTGATCAAGATTTAACAGTTAGGGAAGAACAACTGTACAAAAATAAAAATTCTAGTTACCCTCATTTCGACTGTATTGAGGCTCATGCAGAAAAACATCTAAGACGTCGGCAGCCTTTTGGGAAACACTGTAATCAAGAAGGTCAACGTTTACCAGACAAAACAACCTGCCATCGTGGTCTGCCAGGGATCTTCGCCACAATAATTCAATCTAAGAGCAAAATGGATAGTGTTGAAGATCGCCAAGTGCCTTATGATTTTTACTCATTAAAAAGTGAAACACAAAAATACTTCATGGTACTAAGTGTTACTTACAGTTTGTATCATTTACAACTTCACCTAAGGTAATAGTCAGCCGTAACGTATCTCTACTGCCAATATTTTTTGAGACTAAAATACCACATTACGCGCTTTTTGTAAGAGTTTTATTCAACAACTCACCTCTTCTGTCGTTGTGTCTGGAGTACAAATCAAAACTTCCTCTGCCGTGGGTAGAGACTGCGAACTGTCATGCATGTATAAAGACAGTAAAGTTCCAATGACGTCATCTACAGAAGCGCGAAAAAAAAAATTGTATGACCTTGAAGTCAATAACAGTACAGAGAAAAAGAAACCATCACGGTGAAAGAAAAATTAATAACAAATGCAGATTACAACAGCAGTCAATATACCCCAACATAGCGTAAAGAGACCACACGTTACCAAAGAGATTAAAGGAAAAAGGGAATAAGGTTTTCCTACCTTTTGGAACAACCATAAAATTAGGCTTTCCACGTTTGAGATACATTGGAATGAGCCTTCTTCGTCCTTTAGATCCTGTAATTAGCAATAAATCAGTTTCTGACGGGCGGTTTGTTAAAGTGGAAGCTTAATCTACAGCTACCCATTTTGTAAGGATTGGCATTAAATCGTACATTAAGTTGTTTTGAATGTGATTTTTTTCTTTATGATTTTCATTTTACAAAAGTCACATTCTTTAATATTCATGCCGCTGAAGCGAAATGAGAAAAGTTGCACAAAAGGCCTAGGCTAATTTGTTACAACAGAAAGTTCCTAATATAATAAATAATAATAATAATTATAAAATAATAATAATAATAATAACAATAAAAGTTCCTAGGTGCCCAGTTACTGGTAAGAGAAACATCGAAGTGAAATTCCTTTCTGTTTAAGAAAACTCCAGAGGAGAAAAAAAACGTGTAGTAAAAAATATGTGATAATAACCTTGTGACGCTAGATGAAGCAAAAGATTTCCCAGGTCATCAAGACTCAAAAACTTTCCTCCTGCAGTCTGGTCGAAGGTGAAAGTAGTTTCCATAGGTTCTGAAGAATTTTCTTCTTCAAATGCCACTTCCCCCTTTGAATGGCTACATGAAATGAAAGTAGCAAAGTTACACGCACAAAACCAAGTACAGTAAATTAATTCAGCATCGTCACCAGCAAAAAGTCACGTATTAACCATAAAAGGGAGATACGTGCTAATAAAAAACAGACACCCTGTAAGACATGAGAAACATTTTCCGGATACAATGTTCCATTATTAATCATAGCCATTACAATTTCCTCAAATGTGATTGGTGCATCAGCTGCTATATATTTCACTAATCACTCTGTACATTTGTAATCAGACAGTTTGCTGTAATCGGACAGTGTAATCGGGCAGTTGAAGCAGCCAATCATACTTAGTTCACTCAGCTAAATCCACCAATCACAGAATTAATCACAATAACCATAGCAACAACCACTTGCCCTGAAAAAATAACGGGAAAATTTCCAAATTTTTCGCTTTAGACTTTGTCCCAACAGGAGATATTTTTCCTAAATGCATTTTCTTTTTCGGAAATTGTAATGTTTATGATTAATTGGTAATAGGACTTCGTGTCGTCCAATTCTGCCTGTAATCATACTCGTGATTGACAAATCAGACTCCCGCTTCGTGGTCGTCCGATTTTGTTAATCACTCGTATGATTACAGACCGAATTGGACTCCACTCAGTCCTATTTCTATTATAAATTTACATCAACGTTTGATTGTAATATTTCACTTAAAGTCAGAGAACACTTTAAGTTCTTTGAAATGTTTAATCCTGGTTATTAATTCATTTTTTGGGAATTTTTCTATTCACCCTTCACCTTTCGACTTAGGAGATAATATCACGCCAATGCCAGATTCGTACAAAAACAATTCTCACCTTTTTTTTTCAAGGGGTGTGATGCTTTCACCCTCTAAAAGTCGCGCATACGTTGGATCACTCAGTGCCTCGGCGTATTTAGCAGTGATCAGTTCCTCATTTGCGCTGTTTTTCACACTCCAAACGATAAGATCTGCCTCACTGGCATCTTTGCATGAGACCATCGCGGCTATAGCAACTTCTTCAGAATAACCAAGCGACTCTAGCTTATCCACAAGTGATTGGAACATTTCTTGGTTTGAAGAAGGCAGTGTCCTTGCATTGACAGGTCTGCTCATTTGTTCACTCCGATGGTGACTTTCACTGCTTACGCCGTACGACCTGATGATATCCTGCCCACTTTCTTGAGGACAAATGCCACTGAATACAAGGGCAGACTTCAAAGTGGCTGGGTCAATACCTGGCAACACACTCTCCAAGAGATTATACACCTTAAGAGGTACAAAATCTACTGCTCTGGGACCTCTTCCCTTCACAACTGCTAATTCTTGCCGAAGGAAAAGCAACTGGCCTGAGGTGAAGTGATTTAATTGGCCATATTGCAACCGTTTTACCCGTAATTCACGTTTCCAGTCTTGAAGACATTGTTCCATTTTTTCACTTTCACCCATTAGCTCATCTGTCAGAGATTGGTTCGTGGTTAGTCTTGGTGAACAATGAAATTCACGTCTCCAGTTTAGATGACTCACTTCTCCTGCTTTGCAAAGTGAAATGTACACTGCAGCAAGTCGCAGGACACATTGCAGAATCTGTTAAGAGTTGGCACGAAAAATTGTATTCAGTTGGGGTAAGGAAATACAGTTTAACTGTAATAGACTTAGTAAGACGACTCAGCAAATTACCTTTTGAGAAGGAGTAAATTTAAAATAATATTTTATTACGTAAAGAATCTTCAAAAAGAGGTAAACGGAGCAAGAGTGGTTAAACTTTATACTATGAAGTTTAAATATAACAACTGATAAAACTGATGCTGAGGATTTTTTAGAAGCATGTTGAGTCACAGCAAATCTTTCTACACCTTCAGCTTGGTTCAAAAGTAATACCCCTTCAACTCTCAATAATTGTTGTGACTAGTTTGCACTAGTTAACGCTAGTTTACGCTGTAGCATTCACTTCATTGTCTACGGTAACATTCTGAGACGATCAGAAAATGTACTTGAAAGAAAGGAGAGCTAAGAATGCGTATTTCCCTTTGTGGTAATAGTGAGCCCTAAGGGTCAGAGTTCATTCTTTACCCCTACCCATTGTAAATAATGATGAAATTGCTTATTTTTCTTCCATTATACATTACAACTGTACGTCTATGTGTTTGTCGATGTCTGTCGCACGTTCTGTTCACTTTTCTGTCTTCCTATTTGTCATCAATGTATTCCAGGTAACAAACAGAAACCTACGTCTAAAAATCTGTCTATTTCGTCTTTTCCTTTCGATGCCTTGGCCGCAATAAGCATCAGTTTGCTCTGCAAATCCTTCAGATCGTTAAGAGTGTAACTCTTGCTATGCTCATTGTCCCCAGCAGGCATCCGGAGTTGAATGACCTTTTCAGGAGTCAGTTGCTCCATTGTTGTTGATGTTGAAGTATCTCCATTAAGACATCCAACACAGTAGACGCCATGTAAATTTATTGTCTCAGCCTCCAGCAGGGAGGAAACGGCCACCGAACCGTGGGACGTTCTGACACCCTTTAGCCATTCTATCTGAAGGCTGGTTTCCAGCTGTAAATGTTAAAATACAATTCGAAAATGATTTGATACTTGTTGATTTGTCGATGTAAGACGACTAAAATGTGTTTTGAATGCTCTAAGCATTCTTTTTCAAAACTCTTTCCCAGCAGGTCAATCAGGTGTGCTATTAGTAAAAATAAAATCACGACATTTGGAGACTTATGGTTACAATCAACAGAAGACACGTCAGGTCTAAAACGTAAGTGACACAACAACACAACGGTTATTCAGCTGGGTCTTTTGCCAATGGAGTTACTGCTAAAAATGTTGTTCTAAAGTCAAATATGCCGTCTTCTTTCTTCCTCTAAATGCTCAAAATTTAAATGGCTTGCACAAAAAGCTCAGTATTATCTTTTAGCAAAAGGCACATGGAACGACATCTGCTAACAATGACCTCGGCTGAGGTTAAAGGCAGGGTGAATTTCGATATGGGCACTTCTTCAATAGAGAAACACTGCAATTTTTACAATAATCCACTTTACCAATTTATCAGGGAGGTCGGGGTCTGCATCCACAGCATTCCACACTGGTTTACACAATTCCATCAAGTCTTTGAAGCCAAAGGAAGTTTCCAAGTCAAAAATAAGGGGAGCAAATCCTAGGCAGCTAGCATTTAAGCGGGTTATTCTCGCAGTTTCCAGGCCTTTCTCCGCATCTGATATAATTGCCAAATCCACAAGCACCTTGAGTTCTTGAGGCCCTAGAAAGAGGAAACGAAGCAGTTAGTATTACTTCAATATGATCCAAGGCACTGTTAGTTCCGATTCTTTCCCATCCAATTAGGTCCTAGAAAAAATTATACCTATTCTATTAATCAGTATAAACAAGACACACAAGAAGGTTCGGAAAGATACTAAACCTTGAGTTTGTCGCCGAGCAAAAAAAAGAACTTGGAAATGAGTTGTTACTCTCGATCGACGGTGATTGATCAACTCAAGCTGGGAAACCCAACCTCTTAAATCACCCTCCTTCCTAAGGTCACTCTCAAGTAATTGTTGACGAGGTAACATCCTAAATACGAACATATCACAGACAAGACACGATTACTATTTAGTGACCTTAAGTCTTGAATAAAAAGTCAGGGATTACGTCTGAGGCTGCCCCCTTATGAGGGATATCAGTCTGAGAGGTTTTAGACCTCAGTCATAATTTAAATTGCATGCATAAAAGAAACAAATCTTCCATTTAATTTAGTAATCACACAGGCTTCAAGATAAATTCTTACCTTTGATGGTCTCCTTCAACCATAAAATGAAGCCTTGACATTGGGTAACAACATCGAGGGATTTTGCGTGGTTATCTGTTATTCCAGATAATAAATTGCCCGTCCCCTCTAAGGCATCATTCATGCTTTGCAACGGCCTCTGTTTGAAATTTCTGTCCATCTGAGAAGACAATTTTTTAAAGGAAATAGAGGGATGATATTTTAAAACTGTCTCTTTCCCAGGATCACGAATACTTTGTTAAAGATGTCTATATGTTCACCGAAATGGTGACAAATGTTGAATGAATGTTCAAATTTCTGTCTCACGATGTGGAGTTATAAACGAAAGTGGAGTCAAATTATCAAGTGAAGCTGGAAACGCGCTTTATCATCAAGAAATCTTACAGCTCATATTTAATGACTTCCCAGTAAACTGCGAATAACACAGGATCGTTGAGAGCTTACTCTGGCTAATTTATTCTTATAAAAGCCAAGTGTTGTAACGAATTCAGAAAAGTTTAATTGCTTTGACATTGTATGATGTAAATTAGAGAGACACCGCCATAGTTTTCTGATTACGGATGAGACCCATGATCTTCGTTTTAATTTCCTTTCCCTTGGTTCATCTTTGATAAATACCTTCACCAATTAAAAAAAATACAATCGTCATTCTTCATGGACATGTCAGTTTTGCTTTTGTGAGTGATTCAACATATTTATGGTTCCAGATGCTGCCATACTCAAGATGGTGCAGCATCTGTGCTCAAAATTGGAGATCTAGGTGCAAAAGGAACGTTATATTGTCGGTATTCCTTTCCATTCTTACCATCACCCCTCTCTTTCACAATGAATTCCTAAATTCGTCATAATAGAATTACAATTCTCCTTTTTCAGCTACACCTATATTTTAGACGTTTTCTGCTGTATGAGATAGACTAAGTAATTAAAAATAATAAAGAGAAATGGGAATGAAACTTTAAGATATCTCAAACGAAGACGCCATTTATTACATCACAAAGTAAGGCACTTATAGTTGTAAGTTTACCCATACCTGGTTGTACAAAACTTCAACGTCTTCGAAGTCACCTTTAAGACCGGCAGCGTTCTTGAACTTTAGCATAATTCCAGCAGCCCTAATGCAAGTATGTAATTTGTGGTACTGCTTTATCTTCCTCATGCATAGCCTGATTGTTTCTTCGAGCAAATGATCATGTCGTCCATTCTGATTTGAAGTAATGAGCCGGATTTCTCCCGCAAGATCTTCATACTTGTTGTCGAATAGCTCAAGCAACTTGTCTACCTCCTTAAAAGGAATTTCACCACTTAGAAAACGCTGTTTCAAAGACAGAAGCTGCTCTTTAGATGGTATCCAAACTAACTCCAGAACATCTGCAACAGTTAGAGAAGTCTTTTCCCCTCCTCTTTGTGCCATTATCGCGAGTGCTTTGCTTCCATTTTGCTCCCAAAACTGCCTCAATAAAGTGGAGTCGCCAAGTCGAATTAAAGTGGAGACCATTGACTTCGAGTCAGGCGAAAGACCAAAGAAAATTACCTCTGGTATCACTTCACCCCTGACAATCGATGATTGCACAAGGTCTTTAATCAGCAATTTAGAAGGATCAACTTCCGTCTTCTTGAACAATTCAACTAGATTCACTGAAAGAAAGAATAAAAGGAAATTTCTTGCGACTTACACTTTAAAAGTCAACTTATTGTTTATAAGTCAGCTCAGTCAATAAAATCAAACCATTTTGTTACGCTCTCCCTTCGACACAGCACTACAGTTTCTTTAGAAACTTACCCCTTTATTGCTTTTATTAGGAGCTGGGGGAGGGGAGAGAAAATTGAACACCTCATCCAAAAATTCTAAAGGAGTGAAACAAACATTTATTGGATGAGGTTTTTGGTATATCCAGAATAAGCTGAGAATAATGAGATCTTGATTATTCTGGATATAAAAAAAAACCGAATCCAATAATTGTCCTTTTATACATTGAACAAAAAAAAAATGGTCACGACAGTAAGTGGAACTGATAATACATTTCTAAACGTGCAAAAATGTATAAATCAGCAAGCAACACAAAGTGCGCGAACTTGACATGATTACCCCTAAAAATCATTCACCGCAGTCACACGTGACATGATCACCCGTGACCTTGAGTGTCCTTGACATGATTATCGTATAATCTGCCGCTAGGTGACGTCCCAAGCGCTGATTTCAAAAATTCACTGTACGCTTCCGGCCAATTATATAAGAGATAGTGAGTTGAATGTACAATAATGATGCTTATTGACGCCTCATTTGAATGAAGATAATGAATTTGAATCTCAGATGAAGAGGGAATAAGCTAGAGAATACTCGAATCTCTGGAAAGGGGCTTCAAGACCTAAATTTGGAGACTGGTAGACTTTCGTGTACTTTGGGTTTGTCGTATTCTTTTCTTAACGAGAGGCAAATTTCGGCTAAAAAATAAATCACACTTGTTAACCTTAAAAGAGGCTTTGCGAAATTTGGACAATTCTATAGCCCGATCAATATCATATAAATGATAAAAATGTATTTTTCAAACGGAGATTTGCATTGAATCAAATAGCTATGCTTTGCTTC